>NC_052174.1:14920935-15026768 GCF_902713615.1 Scyliorhinus canicula
TACATAGGAACATTGGAATTAGGAGCAGACGTCAGCCATTCAGCCCCTCGAATCTGCTCCGCTATTCAATCAGATCCTGGCTGAACTATTCCTGGTCTCAAATTCACCCCCTCGCCTGTCCCCCATGTCCCTTTAATCCGTTTTTCTTATCAGAAATATATCTATCTCCTCTTGAAACATTTAATGACTCAGATTCCACCGCACTATGGGGCAGTGAGTTCCACAAATTCACCACCCTCTACGAGAAGTAATTCCTCCTCTTCTCAGATCTAAATCTACCCCCGCTCAACCTATATCTGACCTCTGGTTCCAGATTGGCCCACAAGGGGGAGCATTTGGTCTACGTTTACTTTATCAATCCCATTTAGTATTTTATACACCTCGATCAGATCCCCTCCCATCCTTCTAAACTCCAACGAGTAGAAGCCCAAACTGTTTAATCTCTCCTCATCCGTCAACCCTTTCCTCCCCCGGAATCAATCTGGTGAACCTCCTCTGAACTGCCTCTAACGCCGCCACATCCTTCCTTAAATAAGGAGACCAAAACTGGACACAATACTCCAGATGTGGCCTCACCAACACCCTATACAATTACAACAACACTTCTCTACTTCTATACTGCAGTCCTTTTGCAATAAACCCTAACATTCTATTTGCCGTTTAATTACAGGCTGCGCCTGCAAACAGACTTTCTGTGGTTCGTGAACACAGACACCCAGATCCCTCGGCCCAGACACATCTTGAATCTGGATTTCCATTGAGAGAATAATTTGCCTTTATTTTTTCTGCCAAACGGACAACCTCACACTTATCGACGTTGAACTCCATCTGCCAAATGTTGGCCCAATCTCTGAGCCTCTCTATATCTGTCTGTAAAACCCGTATCTCCTCTTCACTGTCTGCTTTCCCACCTATTTTAGTGTCATCCACAAATTTTGCTGTCACACTCTGTCCCGGCTGGCAGATCGTTTCTATGGATTGTAAACAGTTGAGGTCCGAGGACTGACCCCAGCGGCACCCCCGCTAGTTACAGTTCACCAGTCAGAGAAAGACCCATTTAACCCGACCCTCTGCTCTCTGTCAGTCAGCCAACCCTCAATCCAGTCTAGTACTCTACCCCCAGCCCCCTGCAATCTCACCTTCTGGATCAGTCTTTTATGCGGCACCTTGTCAAATGCCTTCTGGAAGTCTAGATATACCACATCCACAGGTTCCCCATTATCCACCTTGCTGGTTACGTCCTTGAAGAACTCCAGCAAGTTTGTCAAGCATGACTTTCCCTTCATAAAACCTCACTGACAATGGTGGATTGAGCTTTGTCTTTCCAAATGTTCAGTCATCTCCTCAATGATTGATTCCAGCAGCTTCCCCACCACAGAGGCCAAGCTAACCCGTCTGTAGTTTCCTACTGTTTGCCTCTCTCCCTTTTCCAACAGGGTCACATTAGCACATTCCCTGTCCATAGATTGGGGGTTAGGTCGGGGTGGGATATGCTTGGGGTTTGAGGTGGGGATGGGTTTGGGGGGATGGGATGGGTTAAGAGGTCAGGGCTGGGGTGAGTTCGGGGGGGATGGGATGGGGTTAGAGGTCAGGGTTGGGGTGAGTTCGGTGGGGGGGGATGTGTTTGGGGTTAGAGGTCAGGGATGGGGTGAGGTCAGGGTGGGGGGGAATGTGTTTCGGCTTGAGGACAGGGTTGGGGGTGAGGTCGGGGATGGGTGGGTTGGGGTTAGAGGTCAGGGTTGAGGTCGGGGGAGATGGGTTGGGTTAGAGGTCAGGGTTGGGGGTGAGTTTGGGGGAGGTGGGTTGGGGTTCGAAGTCAGGGGGGTGGGATATGTGTGGGGTTGAGGTCAGGGTTGGTGGTGAGCTCTGGGGGCATGGGTTGGGGTTAGAGATCAGGGGTGAGGTCGGGAGATGGGTTGGGGTTCGAGGTCAGGGTTGGGGGTGAGGTCGGGGGGGATGGGTTGGGGTGAGTTCGGTGGGGGGGGTCTGTTTGGGTTACAGGTCAGGGGTGAGTTCAGGGGAGGTGGGGTGGGGTCAGAGGTCAGGGTTGGGGGTGAGTTCAGGGGTGGAGGGGGGGTCACAAACAAGGAGACGGACACACAGACGCACACAACACATAAACAAGTTACCCTCCGACGTTTCCATCCAGCACTTCAAAATTGGCTGAAAACAGAACTAAAATAATTCGGGCCTCCAGATGTTGGCCACCCGTGACACGCAGGCCGGACTGAGGGGCGAGCCTCCGAGCGGAGGAACCGCACACCCGACGGATCACCGTGGGGCCGGCGTTATTCCCGCCCAATCCCTGGTCAACGCAAGGCCGCGGAGACGGTGTGGGGTGGGGAGGGGGGGAGGAGAGAGATGGGGACGAGGGACATGGACGCGCAGTGACGCCGCGATCGATTAATTTGGCGACGGGAGCGGATCGTACCTTCATCGGCGAGATGTGTGAATGCGAGACGTAGCCGTGAACATTCTCGATCTGAGACAGATTCTTCTCCGACACGTGAACCAGCTCTGGTCCCTTCATCTGATTGGATAGGTGCGCTGGGCTGTGTTCCAGGGGCGGACTGTCTTCATCTTGGTACCGATATTTCTGTAAATAATCGGCAAATAGTCAATAACCAAAACAGCGGCAAGACTGACAAATTCTCAGCAAAGACACAGATATCACTGTACTGTATCCCAGTGTTATACAGTGACAGACCCTTCCCCACCAGTACTGTATCCCAGTGTTATACAGTGACAGACCCTTCCCCACCAGTACTGTACCCAGTGTTATACAGTGACAGACCCGTCCCCACCAGTACTGTACCCCAGTGTTATACAGTGACAGACCCACCCCCACCAGTACTGTACCCGTGTTATACAGTGACAGACCCATCCCCACCAGTACTGTACCCCAGTGTTATACAGTGACAGGCTCGTCCCCACCAGTACTGTACCCCAGTGTTATACAGAGACAGACCTGTCCCCACCAGTACTGTACCCCAGTGTTATACAGTGACAGACCTGTCCCCACCAGTACTGTACCCCAGTGTTATACAGTGACAGACCCGTCCCCACCAGTACTGTACCCCAGTGTTATACAGTGACAGACCTGTCCCCACCAGTACTGTACCCCAGTGTTATACAGTGACAGTCCCGTCCCCAACAGTACTGTACACCAGTGTTATACAGTGACAGACACCCCCACCTGTACTGTACCCCAGTGTTATACAGCGACAGACCCGTCCCCACCAGTACTGTACCCCAGTGTTATACAGTGACAGACCCGTCCCCACCAGTACTGTACCCCAGTGTTATACAGTGACAGACCCGTCCCCACCAGTACTGTACCCCAGTGTTATACAGTGACAGACCCGTCCCCACCAGTACTGTACCCCAGTGTTATACAGTGACAGACCCATCCCCACCAGCACTGTACCCCAGTGTTATACAGTGACAGACCCGTCCTCACCAGTACTGTACCTCAGTGATATACAGTGACAGACCCGTCCCCACCAGTACTGTACCCCAGTGTTATACAGTGACAGATCCGTCCCCACCAGTACTGTACCCCAGTGTTATACAGTGACAGACCCTTCCCCACCAGTACTGTACCCCAGTGTTATACAGTGACAGACCCGTCCTCACCAGTACTGTACCTCAGTGATATACAGTGACAGACCCTTCCCCACCAGTACTGTGCCCCAGTGTTATACAGTGACAGACCCATCCCCACCAGTACTGTACCCCAGTGTTATACAGTGACAGATCCGTCCCCACCAGTACTGTACCCCAGTGTTATACAGTGACAGACCCACCCCCACCAGTACTGTACCCCAGTGTTATACAGTGACAGACCCATCCCCACCAGTACTGTACCCCAGTGTTATACAGTGACAGACCCGTCCCCACCAGTACTGTACCCCAGTGTTATACAGTGACAGACCCGTCCCCACCAGTACTGTACCCCAGTGTTATACAGTGACAGACCCGTCCCCACCAGTACTGTACCCCAGTGTTATACAGTGACAGACCTGTCCCCACCAGTACCGTACCCCAGTGTTATACAGAGACAGACCCGTCCCCACCAGTACTGTACCCCAGTGTTATACAGTGACAGACCCGTCCCCACCAGTACTGTACCCCAGTGTTATACAGTGACAGACCTGTCCCCACCAGTACCGTACCCCAGTGTTATACAGAGACAGACCCGTGCCCACCAGTACTGTACCCCAGTGTTATACAGAGAAAAATCAAAGATGGACTCCAGCCACTAACCCTAACAAAAACATCGACAAAACTTAAAACCTACACGGGGGAACCCCTGGAAGTTCTAGGCACGACTCATGTACCTGTGGAATATGAGAAACAATGGCTCAGATTACCGTTGACGATAGTAGAGGGCTCCGGACCGAGCTTAATTGGATGGAACTGGCTGAAAGACCTAAATTAGATTGGATGAAAATTTTCCAGAATGGAAGCGGGCAGTTGAGTAGAGTACTCCAAAAATACCCGGAGGTCTTCCAGGAAGGTTTGGGGGAATTAATAGGCGCCAAAGCAACTTTGCACGTAGACACAGAAGCCCTTCCAAAATTTTGTAAGGCCAGGCCGGTACCTTTTGCATTAAGGAAGAAAGTAGATGACGAAATAGAAAGGTTACGGCGCAACGGCATTATCAGACCAGTACAGTTCTCGGAATGGGCAGCGCCGGTGGTACCAATTTTGAAGCCAGACGGCTCCATACGTCTCTGTGGAGATTTCAAACAGACAGTAAACAAATACGCACTGCTGGACAAATACCCAATCCCGAAAATAGATGACCTATATGCCAAATTGGCAGGTGGGCTTTTGTTCACGAAACTAGACATGAGCCACGCCTACCTGCAGTTAAAACTGGACAAGGGCTCCCAGACGTTCGCTACGATCAACACCCTGAAGGGCCTTTTTCGTTATACTAGGCTCCCTTTTGGAGTGTCATCAGCCTGCGCTATATTCCAGCGTACGATGGAAAATATTCTGCAGGGACTACCGCAGATGGCGATTTATTTGGACGATGTCTTAATCACGGGTAGGACAAACAGGGAACACTTAAGGAACCTGGAGGAAGTGCTCAGGGATTTCGCAAAGGCAGGCATACGGCTAAAAAGGGAAAAATGTGTTTTTCTGGCCCCACAAGTGACGTACCTGGGATATAAAGTAGACGAGTCAGGCTTCCATCCATTCGAAGACAGAGTAAGGGCAATAAAAGAAGCCCCAGCTCCCACCACGGCCCAGGAGTTACGATCATTTCTAGGGCTAGTAACCTATTATGGAAAATTTATTGAAAATAGGGCGTCCATCCTAGAACCCCTCCACCAGCTACTAAAAAAGGGGCAAGAATGGAAATGGTCCGCCCGCCAAAACCGAGCATTTAGGGACATTAAGGAACAGCCGTCATCCAAAAATGTCCTAGAGCCTTATGACCCAAGGAAGGAGATGGTGGTCACTTGTGATGCATCCCACTACGGGGTAAGAGCCGTCTTAGCCCATAGAGGAAGGAATGGGGAAGAACGGCCAATAGCCTATGCTTCGAGGACCTTGGCGATGGCTGAGAGGAAGTACGCCCAAATCGAGAAGGAAGGACTGGTGGTGATATTCACAGTAAAAAGATTTCACCAGTATCTGTACGGGCGGAAATTCACCATAGTGACGGACCATAAGCCATTATTAGGGTTATTAAAAGAAGACAAGTCAATACCCCCGATTGCATCAGCTAGAATCCAACGCTGGGCGTTGCTACTGGCGGCGTATAGATACGTTCTGGAGCACAGACCGGGAACGCGAGTAGCACATGCAGATGCTTTGAGCAGACTTCCCCTCCCGGACACTCCGCCGCAAATACCAAAAGTAGAGGAGACAGTAATGACTCTAAATGTTTTGGACACCCTACCAGTTGACGCACAACATATTCGGTTGTGGACGCAAAAAGACCCAGTTTTAGCCAAGATGAAGCATTTACTGCTAACAGGGGAACTGGAAAGACCAGTGGAGCCCCAGATGCACCCATACTGGAGCAGAAGGGACCAAATAACCGTAGAAGACGGTATCCTATTATGGGGAGCCCGGGTAATCGTCCCAGCTCAGGGCCGTCAGGCAATCTTAACTGAGTTACATCACGGACACCCAGGGGTGTCTAAAATGAAGATGCTAGCTCGAAGCTACGTTTGGTGGCCAGGTTTGGACACAGACATAGCAGCCTTGGTACGTCGGTGCCAGGAGTGCCAACAGGGGCAAAGAGTGCCACCAGCGGCGCCATTGCACCCGTGGGAATGGCCAGGCAGACCGTGGACCCGCCTGCATATTGACCACGCCGGCCCTTTCATGGGCTCAATGTTTTTGCTGATAGTGGACGCCCACTCCAAATGGTTGGACGTCCACCGGGTAAACGCGGCAAGCACAGCATCGACAATTCAAAAGCTCAGGGCCTCGTTTGCAACACATGGATTTCCGGAGGTATTGGTGTCGGACAACGGAACGGCATTCACAAATGGGGAATTTGGAAAATTCCTAAAGGAAAATGGAGTCCGTCACATCAAAACGGGCCCATACCATCCAGCGACCAACGGCCTGGCAGAGAGAGCGGTCCAGACACTTAAAGCGGGACTCAAGAAGCAGCCGGCAGCGTCAATGGACACAAAGCTCTCCCGCTGGCTGTTTGATTACAGGACCACACCGCATTCCACAACGGGCATACCGCCAGCTGAACTCTTAATGGGAAGGCGGCTGCGAACGAGGCTGTGTCTCCTTTTCCCAAATTTAACGGGGAAAGTGGAGAAACAACAGGAGGCCCAACGCAGGGGGCATGATAATAGTCGGCAGCAGAGACATTTCCAGGTGGGGGCACTGGTCTGGGTCAAGAATGATGGGAATGGACCAACGTGGGTCAAAGGCACCGTAGAGTCCCAAACAGGGCCCATATCCTATGAGGTTTCAATAGGAGGTAAGGTGCTGAAGAAACACCTAGACCAAATAAGGGCAGCGGAACCACACCTGGAGGCAGGCAAAGAAGGTCCGCCTCAAGCTGGGATAGCCCAGACGGAAAGGATACCCACACCCCAGCCCCGAGCAATTTCTCCAGACCCCGTCATCCAGTCATCAGAGTCGGAGATGGACACACTCGACGAGGCCGCCGCGACACCTCTCCCCGAGGAGGAGGAAGAACAACTTCCAAGGAGGTTGTCAAGGAAAAGACGGGCACCTATAAGGTACACCCCGCCCACTTCGGAGAATGACCCAGCGGACGACACAGAGGTGACAGACCCAGACATGAGGAGCAGGGAGAAGCTCAGAGGAATGCCAGCTGGCAGGAATTCCTCGGACCTTGGGCGGGAGGGGTGTAATGAACTCCAATTGGCTTTATTGGTTGGCCAATTGGAGTATGAGCTCCCTCAATGATAGCTCATTGAGGGGGCCCATATAATCGCCTGTGTAGGCTTTGTGAGCCAGTCTTAAGTTGACTGGACTGCTAGCAGCACTGTTTGTAGCTGCTCCTGTAATATCGTTATTGTAAATAAATATTGGTGTGGTGACGGAACTCCTGCCTCCCGTGGATTACTACACCCCGGAACCTGACATTACGCATCCGAGAGTGTGGACAGAGGTTGCAACAGAGATAGTGGATGTCTTAGTAATCATCTTTCAAAACTCGATGGTTTCTGGAATGGTTCCTGAAGATTGGAAGGTAGCAAATGTCCATTAGACCATAAGACCATAAGACATAGGAGCAGAATTAGGCCACTCGGCCCATCGAGTCTGCTCCGCCATTCAATCATGGCTGATATTTTCCCATCCCCATTCTCCTGCCTTCTCCTCATAACCCCTGATCCCCTTATTAATCAAGAACCGATCTATCTCTGTCTTAAAGACACTCAGTGATTTGGCCTCCACAGCCTTCTGCGGCAAAGAGTTCCACAGATTCACCAGCCTCTGGCTGAAGAAATTCCTCCTCATCTCTGTTTTAAAGGATCGTCCCTTTAGTCTGAGATGGTGAATCCTCTGCTTCTAGTTTTTCCTACAAGTGGAAACATCCTCTCCATGTCCACTCTATCCAGGCCTTGCAGTATCCTGTAAGTTTCAATAAGGTCCCCCCCTCATCCTTCTAAACTCCCAACGAGTACAGATCCAGAGTCCTCAACTGATCCTCATACGACAAGTTCTTCATTCCAGGGATCATTCTTGTGAACCTCCTCTGGACCCTTTCCAAGGCCCCAGCACATCCTTCCTTAGATACAGGACCCCAAACTGCTCACGATACTCCAAATGGGGTCTGACCAGAGCCTGATACAGCCTCAGAAGTACATCCCTGCTCTTGCATTCTAGCCCTCTCGACATGAATGCTAACATTGCATTTGCCTTCCTAACTGCCGACTGAACCTCCACGTTAACCTTAAGAGAATCGCGAACAAGGACTCCCAAGTCCCTTTGTGCTTCTGATTTCCTGAGCATTTCCCCATTTAGAAGATAGTCTGTGCCTCCATTCCTCCTTCCAAAGTGCGTAACCTCACACTTTTCCACATTGTATTCCATCTGCCACTTCATTGCCCACTCTCCCAGCCTGTCGCCACCAGTGAAGAATTGAACTACAGACCTGTTCGTCTGATATCAGCAGGCAGCAGATTGCTGGCCTTTATTACAAAGGGTTTCATAATCGGACGGATAACGTAGGAAAGCCTACAGAAGTCAGAGAATCCCTGCAGTGCAGAAGGAGGCCATTCGGCCCATCGAGGGGCACCTGACCTAGACACCCCTCTCCACCTCCCGCCCGATCCCCATGACCCCACCCAACATGCACACACCTTTGGCTAGTAAGTGGCACCACACTGCGGCCGCCTGTCCTGGTACAATAATAATCTTTATTGTCACAAGTAGGCTTACATTAACGCTACAGTGAAGTTACTGTGAAAAGCCCCTAGTCGCCACATTCCGGCGCCTGTTCGGGTCACAGAGGGAGAATTCAGAATGTCCAATTCACCCAACAAGCACGTCTTTCGGGACTTGTGGGAGGAAACCGGAGCACCCGGAGGAAACCCACGCAGACACGGGGAGACGTGCAGACTCCGCACAGACAGTGACCCAAGCCGGGAATCGAACCCGGGTCCCCGGCGCTGTGAAGCCGCAGTGCTAACCACTGCGATAAATTGAAGGTGCGAAATATTAGTTAATCCGCTGACTGAGGAGGAATAGACACAGGGGTTTAATAGCGTGCTGACCATCAGCTTTGCAAGGATGGAGAAATGAAGACATACTTGGTGACGGGGTTGAAGGAAGGAAGCGAATGAAGATTAATGGAAGCGGATTGTGTTAAGCAGAGCTCAGAATACTGGACACACATTCAATCAGTTGAAGCCTCACTTCAGGCTCAGAGACAGTGTAACCTGTCACAGAAAACAAGTGTACACCGGCAGCCTGCTCTGTACAGGGCCGCATAACCCCGGGAAACAGTGATTCCCCCAACACGGATCCAATCTCTCCACATCTCCAGGTAAACAATGTGGAGGCGGCAGATTTGCCTTTGAAACAGAATCCAGGGATTGAGCAGACATCCGGAGATTGAGGACAAACTGCAGGCCAGCACTTCCACTGCATTACAGAGGGCGCCCCACACTGTCAGAGGGTCAGTACTGAGGGAGTGCCGCACTGTCAGAGGGTCAGTACTGAGGGAGTGCCGCACTGTCACAGGGTCAGTACTGAGGGAGTGCCGCACTGTCAGAGGGTCAGTACTGAGGGAGTGCTGCACTGTCAGAGGGTCAGTACTGAGGGAGTGCCGCACTGTCAGAGGGTCAGTACTGAGGGAGTGCTGCACTGTCAGAGGGTCAGTACTGAGGGAGCGCCGCACTGTCAGAGGGTCAGTACTGAGGGAGTGCCGCACTGTCAGAGGGTCAGTACTGAGGGAGTGAAGCATTGTCGGAGGGTCAGTACTGAGGGAGTGCTGCAATGTCAGAGGGTCAGTACTGAGGGAGCGCTGCACTGTCCGAGGGTCAGTACTGAGGGAGTGCCGCACTGTCAGAGGGTCAGTACTGAGGGAGTGCTGCACTGTCAGAGGGTCAGTACTGAGGGAGTGCCGCACTGTCAGAGGGTCAGTACTGAGGGAGAGCCGCACTGTCAGAGGGTCAGTACTGAGGGAGTGCCGCACTGTCAGAGGGTCAGTACTGAGGGAGTGCCGCTCTGTCAGAGGGTCAGTACTGAGGGAGTGCCGCACTGTCAGAGGGTCAGTACTGAGGGAGTGCTGCACTGTCCGAGGGTCAGTACTGAGGGAGTGCGGCACTGTCAGAGGGTCAGTACTGAGGGAGTACTGCACTGTCCAAGGGTCAGTACTGAGGGAGTGCGGCACTGTCAGAGAGTCAGTACTGAGGAAGTGCCGCACTGTCAGAGGGTCAGTACTGAGGGAGTGCCGCATTGTCAGAGGGTCAGTACTGAGGGAGTGCCGCACTGTCCGAGGGTCAGTACTGAGGGAGTGCTGCACTGTCAGAGGGTCAGTACTGAGGGAGTGCCGCACTGTCAGAGGGTCAGTACTGAGGGAGTGCCGCATTGTCAGAGGGTCAGTACTGAGGGAGTGCCGCACTGTCAGAGGGTCAGTACTGAGGGAGTGCCGCACTGTCAGAGGGTCAGTACTGAGGGAGTGCCGCATGGGAACAGTGCAGAGGGAGCTTTACTCTGTATCTAACCCCGTGCTGTACCTGTCCTGGGAGTGTTTGATGGGGACAGTGTAGAGGGAGCTTTACTCTGTATCTAACCCCGTGCTGTACCTGTCCTGGGAGTGTTTGATGGGGACAGTGTAGAGGGAGCTTTACTCTGTATCTAATCCCGTGCTGTACCTGTCCTAGGAGTGTTTGATGGGGACAGTGTAGAGGGAGCTTTACTCTGTATCTAACCCCGTGCTGTACCTGTCCTGGGAGTGTTTGATGGGGACAGTGTAGAGGGAGCTTTACTCTGTATCTAACCCCGTGCTGTACCTGTCCTGGGAGTGTTTGATGGGGACAGTGTCGAGGGAGCTTTACTCTGTATCTAACCCCGTGCTGTACCTGTCCTGGGGGTGTTTGATGGGGACAGTGTAGAGGGAGCTTTACTCTGTATCTAACCCCGTGCTGTACCTGTCCTGGGAGTGTTTGATGGGGACAGTGTAGAGAGAGCTTTACTCTGTATCTAACCCCGTGCTGTACCTATCCTGGGAGTGTTTGATGGGGACAGTGTAGAGGGACCTTTACTCTGTATCTAACCCTGTGCTGTACCTGTCCTGGGAGTGTTTGATGGGGACAGTGTAGAGGGAGCTTTACTCTGTATCTAACCCCGTGCTGTACCTGTCCTGGGAGTGTTTGATGGGGACAGTGTAGAGGGAGCTTTACTCTGTATCTAACCCCGTGCTGTACCTGTCCTGGGAGTGTTTGATGGGGACAGTGTAGAGGGAGCTTTACTCTGTATCTAACCCCGTGCTGTACCTGTCCTGGGAGTGTTTGATGGGGACAGTGTAGAGGGAGCTTTACTCTGTATCTAACCCCGTGCTGTACCTGTCCTGGGAGTGTTTGATGGGGGACAGTGTGGAGAAGGTTCCTGTGTTCTGTTTCTGCGGGGCATGCACCATGCAAGTCTGAAAATGGTTGTAAAGAGATGATTGATGTCAGGCTGCCTGTGCAGGTCACCCGGTCGCTGAATCCGGTTTTGAACTCCCCTGCGTCCTGTTTGATATTTTGAGGTGCCAGGGGCTCGGAAATGAATCAACATTTAAATTGTGAAAGTGATAAATATTTCTAATGTCAAGCAACACGGAGCCTAGCAACGGCCTCCTACGTCCCCTGTGTGCCGGTGTGCTGGTGAATGTGATGTCTATTCGGCTCACAGCGACGCGCACAGGAGATATAGAGGGAGAGAGGTAGTGGGTGGAGGAGGAGGAGGAGGGCGGGGGTGACGATTGATCAATTCGATTTGCTCCCTGGGCTCTTCCAGCTAACAGCTAACAGTCGTGACGCTCTGCGAGCAAGCTGGGCTCTGACTCTGCAAATTACAGTGTCTGTAAAAACCAGGTGCAGTTTCCCACAAACACATCGTCACCGGCACCAGAGTAAAGCTCCCTCTACACTGTCCCCATCAAACACTCCCAGGACAGGTACAGCACGGGGTAGATACAGAGTAAAGCTCCCTCTACACTGTCCCCATCAAACACTCCCAGGACAGGTACAGCACGGGGTTAGATACAGAGTAAAGCTCCCTCTACACTATCCCCATCAAACACTCCCAGGACAGGTACAGCATGGGGTTAGATACAGAGTAAAGCTCCCTCTACACTGTCCCTATCAAACACTCCCAGGACAGGTACAGCACGGGGTTAGATACAGAGTAAAGCTCCCTCTACACTGTCCCATCAAACTCTCCCAGGACAGGTACAGCACAGGGTTAGATACAGAGTAAAACTCCCTCTACACTCTCCCCATCAAACACTCCCAGGACAGTGACAGCACGGGGTTAGATACAGAGTAAAGCTCCCTCTACACTGTCCCCATCAAACACTCCCAGGACAGGTACAGCATGGGGTTAGATACAGAGTAAAGCTCCCTCTACACTGTCCCCATCAAACACTCCAGGGACAGGGACAGCACGGGGTTAGATACAGAGTAAAGCTCCCTCTACACTGTCCCCATCAAACAATCCCAGGACAGGTACAGCATGGGGTTAGATACAGAGTAAAGCTCCCTCTACACTGTCCCCATCAAACACTCCCAGGGCAGGTACAGCACGGGGTTAGATACAGAGTAAAGCTCCCTCTACACTGTCCCCATCAAACTCTCCCAGGACAGGTACAGCACGGGGTTAGATACAGAGTAAAACTCCCTCTACACTGTCCCCATCAAACACTCCCAGGACAGGGACAGCACGGGGTTAGATACAGAGTAAAGCTCCCTCTACACTGTCCCCATCAAACACTCCCAGGACAGGTACAGCACGGGGTTAGATACAGAGTAAAGCTCCCTCTACACTGTCCCCATCAAACACTCCCAGGACAGGTACAGCACGGGGTTAGATACAGAGTAAAGCTCCCTCTACACTGTCCCCATCAAACACTCCAGGGACAGGGACAGCACGGGGTTAGATACAGAGTAAAGCTCCCTCTACACTGTCCCCATCAAACACTCCCAGGACAGGTACAGCACGGGGTTAGATACAGAGTAAAGCTCCCTCTACACTGTCCCCATCAAACACTCCCAGGACAAGTACAGCACGGGATTAGATACAGAGTAAAGCTCCCTCCACACTGTCCCCATCAAACACTCCCAGGACAGGTACAACACAGGGTTAGATACAGAGTAAAGCTCCCTCTACACTGTCCCCATCAAACACTCCCAGGACATGTACAGCACGGGGTTAGATACAGAGTAAAGCTCCCTCTACACTGTCCCCATCAAACACTCCCAGGACAGGTACAGCACGGGGCTAGATACAGAGTAAAGCTCCCTCTACACTGTCTCCATCCGGGGACTCCCTCAGTACTGACCCTCTGACAGTGCGGCACTCCCTCAGTACTGACCCTCTGACAGTGCGGCACTCCCTCAGTACTGACCCTCTGACAGTGCGGCACTCCCTCAGTACTGACCCTCTGACAGTGCGGCACTCCCTCAGTACTGACCCTCTGACAGTGCGGCACTCCCTCAGTACTGACCCTCTGACAGTGCGGCACTCCCTCAGTACTAACCCTCTGACAGTGCAGCACTCCCTCAGTACTGACCCTCTGACAGTGGGGCACTCCCTCAGTACTGACCCTTTGACACGGCGGCGAATTTGATTGGAGTGGCAGTTTACCTCACTACCGGGGTTGGCGGCTTGTTGGGTGACTTGTACAACTGCCTGCGGTTAGAGAAATTAAAGTACCCTGCTGCCTTACGGCGCTGAGGTCCCAGTTTTAATCCCGGCTCTGGGTCACTGTCTGTGTGGAGTTTGCACATTCTCCCCGTGTCTGCGTGGGTTTCGCCTCCACAACCCAAAAGATGCGCAGGTTCGGTGGATTGGCCACGCTAAATTGCCCCTTAATTGAAAAAATGAATTGGGTACTCTAAATTTATAAAACAAAAGAGAAGATAAAGTATGAGTTAAGGGGCTCTCCGGGGGGGTTTGAGGAGTGGTGGGTGGGCGTTTGTGACTGTGTTTGAGGGACTGTTCATCACGGGGGGGTGAAAAAAGGGAAAAATCTGTACAGATTGTGAAATGAAATGAAAATGAAAATCGCTTATTGTCACGAGTAGGCTTCAATGAAGTTACTGTGAAAAGCCCCTAGTCGCCACATTCCGGCGCCTGTCCGGGGAGGCTGGTACGGGAATCGAACCGTGCTGCTGGCCTGCTTGGTCTGCTTTAAAAGCCAACGATTTAGCCGAGTGAGCTAAACCAGCCCCTAGCTGAGCTAAGCAACCAGCCGAGTGAGCTAAATCAGATTGTATAGTTTATTGTAGGGAAGTATGTTTCCCGGAGTGTTTATTTGCTGTAACCTGGTTCGATACATGTTTGTAATAAAATACGTTTTTTTTTTAAATGTTTTGGAGCTCTGGGTAATGTGGAGTGGTGGGTGGGGTTGAGGGGATGGAAGCTGATCCAATGTTTTCCTGGAAGGCGGCGATTAATTGTGACTCTCTAATCCTTTGCTCGCAGAAGCAGTCAACAAGCTGTCAAAGGTGATACCACTTTCAGAGTTTTAACAAAATCGATACTGCCCTTCCCCCATTACAGCCCAATCAGCTGGAACTACTGCCCTGGCTCCTCCACGCACCTTCACTTGCGTTCTTTCAGAGTCTGGGGAGCCGGAAATTTACCAGCACCCGTTCAATCGAGCCACCCATTTCCGAGTGCTTTCAGCATTCCAGAGAATTCAATTCCCTTTCCTGATCCACGATTCCCAACTGCGCAATGCAAAAACCGACAAACTGGTGTCACCATCGTAGTAGTAGAACCCCTCCCCTTCCACCCCCCTCCCCGCCGTGTCGTATGTGTCACTTTCAACATCGCAGTGAATGGACAGAAAGAAAACAGGCCATTCGGCCCATCTGCCCAGTGCTAGTGATTTGCTCCACTTTCAACCCTCTCTCCATCTCACCCTATCAGCATCTCCGTCTATTCCTCTCCGCCCCCCCCCCCCCCCCCCCATGTCATTATCCAGCTTCACCCTTAAATTTCTCAATACTATTCACCTCGATCACTCCCCGTGGGAGCGAGTCCCACATTCTCCCCACTCCCCATGGGAGCGAGTCCCACATTCTCCCCACTCCCCGTGGGAGCGAGTCCCACATTCTCCCCGCTCCCCGTGGGAGCGAGTCCCACATTCCCCCCACTCCCCGTGGGAGCGAGTCCCACATTCTCCCCACTCCCCGTGGGAGCGAGTCCCACATTCTCCCCACTCCCCGTGGGAGCGAGTCCCACATTCTCCCCGCTCCCGGTGGGAGCGAGTCCCACATTCCCCCCACTCCCCGTGGGAGCGAGTCCCACATTCTCCCCACTCCCCGTGGGAGCGAGTCCCACATTCCCCCCACTCCCCGTGGGAGCGAGTCCCACATTCCCCCCACTCCCCTGTGGGAGCGAGTCCCACATTCTCCCCACTCCCCGTGGGAGCGTGTCCCACCTTCTCCCCACTCCCCACTAGCGTTCATTAGCAGAGAGATTGAATTTAAGAGCCGTGAGGTGATGATGCAGCTGTACAAAACCTTGGTCAGGCCACATTTGGAGTACTGTGTGCAGTTCTGGTCAGCTCATTTTAGGAAGGATGTGGAAGCTTTAGAAAAGGTGCAAAGGAGATTTACCAGGATGTTGCCTGGAATGGAGAGTAGGTCATACGAGGAAAGGTTGAGGGTGCTAGGCCTTTTCTCATTAGAACGGAGAAGGATGAGGGGTGACTTGATAGAGGTTTATAAGATGATCAGGGGAATAGATAGAGTAGACAGTCAGAGACTTTTTCCCCGGGTGGAACACACCATTACAAGGGGACATAAATTTAAGATAAATGGTGGAAGATATAGAGGGGATGTCAGAGGTAGGTTCTTTACCCAGAGAGTAGTGGGGGCATGGAATGCACTGCCTGTGGAAGTAGTTGAGTCGGAAACGTTAGGGACCTTCAAGTGGCTATTGGATAGGTACATGGATTAGGGTAGAATAATGGAGTGTAGGTTAACTTCTTAAGGGCAGCACGGTAGCATTGTGGATAGCACAATTGCTTCACAGCTCCAGGGTCCCAAGTTCGATTTCGACTTGGGTCACTGTCTGTGTGGAGTCTGCACATCCTCCCCGTGAATGCGTGGGTTTCCTCCGGGTGCTCCGGTTTCCTCCCACAGTCCAAAGATGTGCAGGTTGGGTGGATTGGCCGTGATAAATTGTCCAAAATTCTATGATTAACCTAGGACAAAAGTTCGGCGCAACATCGTGGGCCGAAGGGCCTGTTCTGTGCTGTATTTCTCTATCTCTATCTCTATCTCACTCCCTGTGGGAGCGAGTCCCACATTCTCCCCACTCCCTGTGGGAGCGAGTCCCACATTCTCCCCACTCCCTGTGGGAGCGAGTCCCACATTCCCCCCACTCCCCGTGGGAGCGAGTCCCACATTCTCCCCCACTCCCCTGTGGGAGGGAGTCCCACATTCTCCCCACTCCCCGTGGGAGCGAGTCCCACATTCTCCCCACTCCCCGTGGGAGTGTGTCCCACATTCTCCCCACTCCCTGTGGGAGCGAGTCCCACATTCTCCCCCACTCCCCGTGGGAGCGAGTCCCACATTCTCCCCACTCCCTGTGGGAGCGAGTCCCACATTCTCCCCACTCCCTGTGGGAGCGAGTCCCACATTCTCCCCACTCCCTGTGGGAGCGAGTCCCACATTCTCCCCACTCCCCGTGGCAGCGAGTCCCACATTCCCCCTGACTCTGGGTAAAGATGCTCCTTTCTGCAGCCTATGCTGTGGCTCTGGAATTCTGGGGGGTGGGGAGCGGTCACGGGGCTTGCAGAGGGCCAGCACAGACGCAAAGGACTGAATGGCCATCCCGCGCAGTAACCCTCCCGTGATTCGACGTTAAAGGGGAAGACGAGAGTGGGGCATCACCTGAGCCGCTGCAATAATGGGGATCGTTAAATGCGTCACATTCACTCCGACGGTTCGAGAGGGTGGATCAGGAGCACCTTCTCAGGACCAGGAACTGTCACCCACGGAAGAGACTAAACCGATAGACACCTTGAGGAACCGTCAGAGGGCGAGAAAGGTGGGAACGCCAGATTCCAGCTGCCTCGTCCTTTCTCAATGGCAGGGGTGAATATCGGCCAACAGAGTGAACATTCAGCCAACAGGGGCGGCACGGCGGCAGAAGACACAGCACCGCTGTCTCGCCCCGCCGGGGTCCCGGGTTCGATTCCCGGCTCGGCTCACCGTCTGTGCGGAGTCTGCACCTTCTCCCCGTGTGTGCGTGGGTTTCCTCCGGGTGCTCCGGTTTCCTCCCACAAGTCCAAAGATGTGCAGGTTTGGTGGATTAGCCGCGATAAATTGCCCCTCAAGTGTCCAGGGATGTGGGGTTACGGGGTTGCAGGAATAGGGTGGGATCCTTTTTAGGGTCCTCTCTCAGGGGGTCGGTGTCGAGCCGATGGGCCGAGTGGCCTGCCTCCCCGTTATAGAGATTCTATGAACACCTTCGGGCCCACACTAACAATGTTGGAGCAACAATTAAGGTTTAACCGTTAGAGGGTAAAATTTAGAAGGAGCTGGGGAATTCAAGAGAGAGCTGGATAGCTTGAGGGCAGAGAGAGCCGTGGAGAAGAAGAGTATTGTGAATGCAGGACTCAAACAGATAGACTAATGGCTTCATGTAGATTGGCTCATTTCTTCAGAGGTCTCATCCTTGGAGATTTCAACAGTTGGCCAATTATCTCTTTCCCCTCCTGACTGAGTCAGATGTCAAGATATTCCGTCCTTCAGTAATGACAGCTCGCTATATCAGGACAAGCCGGGGGCGATCGTTTGCGGTGAATATGTTTGAATTAAATATGAAGAGGGCTTGCCTTTAATTACTCTGTTTGGGGAGCAGGAGCTCCAGCAGCCCGCACTCAGCACTGGTAGCTGAGGCCGGAATGTAAATCCGCAGATTGCCAAATTAGAAGACCCCCACCTCTGGCTGAGTCAAGTGCTGATTGCTTATCAAAATGGTGGCCAGGCACACCCCCCCCCTTCACGTTTACACCCCGTGTCTAAATCCTCCCCATGGAAGGAGGAATGGAGGCATAGACTATTCCCTAAATGGGGAATTGCTTCGGAAATCAGAAGCCCAAAGGAACTCGGAAGTCCTTTTTTTGTTAGAACTAGGAGCAGGAGTCGGCCATCTGGCCCCTCGAGCCTGCTCCGCCATTCAATGAGATCGTGGCTGATCGTTTGTGGACTCAGCTCCACTTTCCGGCCCGAACACCATAACCCTTAATCCCTTTATTCTTCAAACAATCTTTACCTTAAGAACATTTAATGAAGGAGACTCAACTGCTTCACTGGGCAAGGAATCCCATAGATTCACAACCCTTTGGGTGAAGAAGTTCCTCCTAAACTCAGTCCTAAATCTACTTCCCCTTATTTTGAGGCTATGTCCCCTAGTTCTGCTTTCACCCACCAGTGGAAACAACCTGCCCGCATCTATCCTCCCTATTCCCTTCATAATTTTAAATGTTTCTATAAGATCCCCCCTCATCCTTCTAAATTCCAACGAGTACAGTCCCATTCTACTCTACGTCTCCTCATAATCCAACCCCTTTAGCTCTGGGATTAACCTAGTGAATCTCCTCTGCACACCCTCCAGCGCCAGTACGTCCTTTCTCAAGTAAGGAGACCAAAACTGAACACTATACTACTATACTCCAGGTGTGGCCTCACTAACACCGTATACAATTGCAACATAACCTCCCTAGTCTTAAACTCCATCCCTCTAGCAATGAAGGATAAACCTCCATTTGCCTTCTTAATCACCTGTTGCACCTGTAAACTAACTTTCTGTGAATCTGTTCAAGATTCTCTTAAGGTTAACGTGCAGGTTCAGTCGGCAGTTAGGAAGGCAAATGCAATGTCAGCATTCATGTCGAGAGGGCTAGAATACAAGACCAGGGATGTACTTCTGAGGCTGTATCAGGTTCTGGTCAGACCCCATTTGGAGTATTGTGAGCAGTTTTGGGCCCCGTATCTAAGGAAGGACGTGCTGGCCTTGGAAAGGGTCCCAGAGGAGGTTCACAAGAATGATCCCTGGAATGAAGAGCTTGTCGTATGAGGAACGGTTGAGGACTCTGGGTCTGTACTCGGAGTTTAGAAGGATGAGGGGGGGGATCTTATTGAAACTTACAGGATACTGCGAGGCCTGGATAGAGTGGATGTGGAGAGGATGTTTCCAATTGTAGGAAAAACTAGAAGCAGAGGACACAATCTCAGACTGAAGGGGCGATCCTTTAAAACAGAGATGAGGAGGAATTTCTTCAGCCAGAGGGTGGTGAATCTGTGGAACTCTTTGCCGCAGAAGGCTGTGGAGGCCAATTCACTGAGTGTCTTTAAGACAGAGATAGATAGGTTCTTGTTTAATAAGGGGATCAGGGGGTATGGGGAGAAGGCAGGAGAATGGGGATGGGAAACATATCAGCCATGATTGAATGGTGGAGCTGACTCGATGGGCCGAGTGGCCTAATTCTGCTCCTATGTCTTATGGTCTTATTTTCGGAGGGATTATCAAGCCTTTAAAGGTCAACATATATGCCAACATCTAGAGTATTGAGAAAGCAAACAGGCCAAAGCCTGTCCACCATCTACAAGGCACAAGTCAGGAGTGTGATGGAATACTCTCCACTTGCCTGGATGAGCGCAGCTCCAACAACACTCGCAGCACGGTAGCATAGTGGTTAGCACAATTGCTTCACAGTTCCAGGGTCCCAGGTTCGATTCCGGCTTGGGTCACTGTCTGTGTGGAGTCCGCACAGCCTCCCCGTGTCTGCGTGGGTTTCCTCCGGGTGCTCTGGTTTCCTCCCACAGTCCAAAGATGTGCAGGTTAGGGTGGATTGGCCATGATAAATTGCCCTTAGTGTCCAAAATTGCCCTTAGTGTTGGGTGGGGTTACTGGGTTGTGGGGATAGAAGGAGGTGTTGACCTTGGGTAGGGTGCTCTTTTCAAGAGCCGGTGCAGACTCGATGGGCCGAATGGCATCCTTCTGCACTGTAAATTCTATGATCTATAACACTCAACCATCCCGGACAAAGCAGCCCCGCTTGATTGGCTCCACTTCCACAAACATTCACTCCCTCCCCCACCGACGCACAGTGGCAGCCGTGTGTACCGTCTACAAGATGCCCCGCAGCAACTCACCAAGGCTCCTCAGGCAGCACCTTCCAAACCCACGGCCTCTACCATCTAGAAGGACAAGAGCAGCAGATACCTGGGAACCCCACCACCTGGAGGTTCCCCTCCAAGTCACTCCCCACCCCGACTGGGAAATATATCGGCCGTTCCTTCACTGTCCCTGGGGCAAAATCCTGGAACTCCCTCCCTAACAGCACAGTGGATGTACCTACACTACACGGACTGCAGCGGCTCAAGAAGGCGGCTCACCCACCACCTTCTCAAGGAACAGTAAAAATGGATACTAAATCCTGACCTTGGTAAAAGGCTCATACACGCGGATACATTTTCAAGAGGGTATTAAAATGCTTTCTGTGGAACAGACGTCTTCTGCAATGCAATAATGATGGGTAAAGCAGACGTCGGCAGATTTTCTAAAGCAATGCCACTAACAAGAAGCTCACCCCGGCCACTTTAAGGATCAATGTTACACGCAAGCCACTCTAAATCTTAGCATCTCAGAAGATTCTCTCTGCCCAAATAAACCATTCAGGTCACATTTCGTATCTTTGAGATTCTTAACTATCTTTCGCTTAATCATATTCCCCGCTGGACCAGCCTTACAGATAATGAATTAATTTATTTCCCCAGCATTTGCTGAAGACTATTAAACCGCCCGTTACAGCAGACAGTCAACAGTGTCTATTAAACTGCACAGTACGGCAAACAGTCTACAGGGTCTATTAAACTGCACAGTACAGCAAACAATCTACAGGGTCTATTAAACTGCACAGTACAGCAAACAGTCTACGGGGTCTATTAAACTGCACAGTACAGCAAACAGTCTACGGGGTCTATTAAACTGCACAGTACAGCAAACAGTCTACGGGGTCTATTAAACTGCACAGTACAGCAAACAGTCTACAGAGTCTATTAAACTGCACAGTACAGCAGTCTACGGGGTCTATTATACTGCACAGTACAGCAAACAATCTACAGGGTCTATTAAACTGCACAGTACAGCAAACAGTCTACAGAGTCTATTATACAGCACAGTACAACAAACAGTCTACAGGGTCTAATAAACTGTACAGCCCAGCAAACAGTCTACAGAGTCTATTATACAGCACAGTACAGCAAACAGTCTACAGAGTCTATTAAACTGCACAGTACAGCAAACAGTCTACAGAGTCTATTATACTGCACAGTACAGCAAACAGTCTACAGAGTCTATTATACAGCACAGTACAACAAACAGTCTACAGGGTCTAATAAACTGTACAGCCCAGCAAACAGTCTACAGAGTCTATTATACAGCACAGTACAGCAAACAGTCTACAGAGTCTATTAAACTGCACAGTACAGCAAACAGTCTACGGGGTCTATTTTAACAGAGTCTCGACAAACTTCTCCAAATGAAATTCATGATCGAGACTGCGTCAAACGTTCCCATAAAGGAGCAGTGGATATCGGTTCAATAGGAACTTTCAAAGGGGAATTGGGTCAATACGTGAAGGAGGAATAAATGGCAGGAATATGAATCTATGATTCAATTAAAAGTAGGGTCGTCTCTCCAGCAGAATACAGCACGTGGAGGAGGGACCCACCATATAAATGACGCGCGGACATCAATGGCAGTTGCTATAACCCCGCCCAATCCGTTCCTCTTTGGACTGTGGGAGGAAACTGGAGCACCCGGAGGAAACCCACGCAGACACAGGGAGAACGTGCAGACAGCGCACAGTGACCCAAGGCCAGAATTGAACCCGGGACCCTGGTGCTGTAAGGCAGCAGTGCTAACCACTGTGCCACTGTGCCTTCGAACAGACCTGGGGGTGCTCTAGTCCTCAAAGCTGGGGAGAGAAACAGGGTGGGCGCAGAAAAAAGTTTCCACTTGAAGGGGGGTCAAACAAACCCAGCGGCCATCGCCTTAAGGCAGTCACGAATGAAGCCAATGGGGAGTTCAGGAGAAACTAACGTACCCGGAGAGTGGGGAGAATGTGGGACTCGCTCCCACAGGGAGTGGGGAGAATGTGGGACTCGCTCCCACGGGGAGTGGGGTGAATGTGGGACTCGCTCCCACGGGGAGTGGGGAGAATGTGGGACTCCCTCCCACAGGGGAGTGGGGAGAATGTGGGACTCGCTCCCACGGGGAGTGGGGTGAATGTGGGACTCGCTCCCGCGGGGAGTGGGGAGAATGTGGGACTCGCTCCCACGGGGGAGTGGGGAGAATGTGGGACTCCCTCCCACAGGGGAGTGGGGAGAATGTGGGACTCGCTCCCACAGGGGAGTGGAGAGAATGTGGGTCTCGCTCCCACGGGGAGTGGGGAGAATGTGGGTCTCGCTCCCACGGGGGAGTGGGGGAGAATGTGGGACTCGCTCCCACAGGGGAGTGGGGGAATGTGGGACTCGCTCCCACAGGGGAGTGGGGAGAATGTGGGACTCGCTCCCACAGGGGAGTGGGGGAATGTGGGACTCGCTCCCACGGGGAGGGGAGAATGTGGGACTCCCTCCCACAGGGGAGTGGGGAGAATGTGGGACTCGCTCCCACAGGGAGTGGTGAGAATGTGGGACTCACTCCCACGGGGAGTGGGGAGAATGTGGGACGCACTCACACAGGGGAGTGGGGAGAATGTGGGACTCACTCCAACAGGGAGTGGGGAGAATGTGGGACTCGCTCCCACGGGGAGTGGGGAGAATGTGGGACTCGCTCCCACGGGGAGTGGGGAGAATGTGGGACTCGCTCCCACGGGGAGTGGGGAGAATGTGGGACTCACTCCCACAGGGGAGTGGGGGAGAATGTGGGACTCACTCCCACAGGGGAGTGGGGGAGAATGTGGGTCTCACTCCCACGGGGAGTGGGGAGAATGTGGGACTCACTCCCACAGGGGAGTGGGGGAGAATGTGGGACTCGCTCCCACAGGGGAGTGGGGAGAATGTGGGACTCGCTCCCACAGGGGAGTGGGGAGAATGTGGGACTGGGAGATGTCAGCACTGCCTGACTGATTCCCGAATCCTGGATCACCATTGAGAGTGGCAGGGCTCGAAAGAGCTCAGTCAGCTCAAAATACAAACGCCCTTGAAAGGCCTGCACTATCTGATCAGCTCTGCTGACACTGAGTGAGCAAGTCTGGGTAGCGGCTGATAAATCTCAGCCAGCCGCTTCCCACACGCAATGGATATCCGTCAATGACTGACACAACCTACAGCGGCTGGGCAACATTACCACATTTATCCATATTAAGATTCTCGGCCCGTCGATTTGATTTAAGGTTCCGCCAAATTCCATCCATTTTCCTTGCCCCAGTTAGTGGTAGTTCAGTGGGTGCCCACCCGTATCGGAGTGTGAATGCCAAGCAATTAGATTCCTCTTCCACAGGCTCGAACACCAATTCCAGTTCCACACTAACAGCACAGTGCTGAGGGAGCACCACACTGTCAGAGGGTCAGTACTGAGGGAGTGCCGCACTATCAGAGGGTCAGTACTGAGGGAGTGCCGCACTATCAGAGGGTCAGTACTGAGGGAGTGCTGCACTGTCAGAGGGTCAGTGCTGAGGGAGCACCACACTGTCAGAGGGTCAGTACTGAGGGAGTGCCGCACTGTCAGAGGGTCAGTACTGAGGGAGTGCCGCACTGTCAGAGGGTCAGCACTGAGGGAGTGCCGCACTGTCAGAGGGTCAGTACTGAGGGAGTGCCGCACTGTCAGAGGGTCAGTACTGAGGGAGTGCCGCACTGTCAGAGGGTCAGTACTGAGGGAGTGCCGCACTGTCAGAGGGTCAGTACTGAGGGAGTGCCGCACTGTCAGAGGGTCAGTACTGAGGGTGTGCAACACTGTCAGAGGGTCAGTACTGAGGGAGTGCCGCACTGGCAGAGGGTCAGTACTGAGGGAGTGCCGCACTGTCAGAGGGTCAGTACTGAGGGAGTGCCGCACTGTCAGAGGGTCAGTACTGAGGGAGTGCTGCACTGTCAGAGGGTCAGTACTGAGGGAGTGCCGCACTGTCAGATGGTCAGTACTGAGGGAGTGTCGCACTGTCAGAGGTTCAGTACTGAGGGAGTGCCGCACTGTCAGAGGGTCAGTACTGAGGGAGTGCCGCACTGTCAGAGGGTCAGTACTGAGGGAGTGCTGCACTGTCAGAGGGTCAGTACTGAGGGAGAGCCGCACTGTCAGAGGGTCAGTACTGAGGGAGTGCCGCACTGTCAGAGTGTCAGTACTGAGGGAGTGCCGCACTGTCAGAGGGTCAGTACTGAGGGAGTGCCGCACTGTCAGAGGGTCAGTACTGAGGGAGTGCCGCACTGTCAGAGGGTCAGTACTGAGGGAGCGCCACACTGTCAGAGGGTCAGTACTGAGGGAGTGCCGCACTCTCAGAGGGTCAGTACTGAGGGAGTGCCGCACTGTCAGAGGGTCAGTACTGAGGGAGTGCCGCACTGTCAGAGGGTCAGTACTGAGGGAGTGCCGCACTGTCAGAGGGTCAGTACTGAGGGAGTGCTACACTGTCAGAGAGTCAGTACTGAGGGAGTGCCGCACTGTCAGAGGGTCAGTACTGAGGGAGTGTCGCACTGTCAGAGAGTCAGTACTGAGGGAGTGCCGCACTGTCAGAGGGTCAGTACTGAGGGAGTGTCGCACTGTCAGCGGGTCAGTACTGAGGGAGTGCCGCACTGTCAGAAGGTCAGTACTGAGGGAGTGCCGCACTGTCAGAGGGTCAGTACTGAGGGAGTGCCGCACTATCAGAGGGTCAGTACTGAGGGAGTGCCACACTGTCAGAGGGTCAGTACTGAGGGAGCGCCGCACTATCAGAGGGTCAGTACTGAGGGAGTGCCGCACTGTCAGAGGGTCAGTACTGAGGGAGTGCTGCACTGTCAGAGGGTCAGTACTGAGGGAGTGCCGCACTGTCAGAGGGTCAGTACTGAGGGAGTGCTGCACTGTCAGAGGGTCAGTACTGAGGGAGTGCCGCACTGTCAGAGGGTCAGTACTGAGGGAGTGCTGCACTGTCAGAGGGTCAGTGCTGAGGGAGTGTCGCACTGTCAGAGGGTCAGTGCTGAGGGAGTGCCGCACTGTCAGAGGGTCAGTGCTGAGGGAGTGTCGCACTGTCAGAGGGTCAGTACTGAGGGAGCTCCGCACTGTCAGAGGGTCAGTACTGAGGGAGTGCCGCACTGTCAGAGGGTCAGTACTGAGGGAGTGCTGCACTGTCAGAGGGTCAGTACTGAGGGAGTGCCGCACTGTCAGAGGGTCAGTACTGAGGGAGCGCCGCACTGTCAGAGGGTCAGTACTGAGGGAGTGCCGCACTGTCAGAGGGTCAGTACTGAGGGAGTGCTGCACTGTCAGAGGGTCAGTACTGAGGGAGTACTGCACTGTCAGAGGGTCAGTACTGAGGGAGTGCCGCACTGTCAGAGGGTCAGTACTGAGGGAGTGCTGCACTGTCAGAGGGTCAGTACTGAGGGAGTGCCGCACTGTCAGAGGGTCAGTGCTGAGGGAGTGCCGCACTGTCAGAGGGTCAGTACTGAGGGAGTGCCGCACTGTCAGAGGGTCAGTACTGAGGGAGTGCCGCACTGTCAGAGGGTCAGTGCTGAGGGAGTGCCGCACTGTCAGAGGGTCAGTACTGAGGGAGTGCCGCGCTGTCAGAGGGTCAGTACTGAGGGAGTGCCGCACTGTCAGAGGGTCAGTACTGAGGGAGTGTCGCACTGTCAGAGGGTCAGTACTGAGGGAGTGCCGCACTGTCAGAGGGTCAGTACTGAGGGAGCGCCGCACTGTCAGAGGGTCAGTACTGAGGGAGTGCCGCACTGTCAGAGGGTCAGTACTGAGGGAGCGCCGCACTGTCAGAGGGTCAGTACTGAGGGTGTGCCGCACTGTCAGAGGGTCAGTACTGAGGGAGTGCCGCACTGTCAGAGGGTCAGTACTGAGGGAGTGCCGCACTGTCAGAGGGTCAGTACTGAGGGAGTGCCGCACTGTCAGAGGGTCAGTACTGAGGGAGTGCCGCACAGTCAGCGGGTCAGTACTGAGGGAGTGCCGCACTGTCAGAGGGTCAGTGCTGAGGGAGTGCTGCACTGTCAGCGGGTCAGTACTGAGGGAGTGCCGCACTGTCAGAGGGTCAGTACTGAGGGAGCGCCGCACTGTCTGGAGGACTACCTGACCATTGCATTTGACCCCATCTCCCTCCTCGACCACTGACCCTTGAACTCCTAGGTGCAGTTCATCGGCTAAGGAATCAGATTGGACGTTTACGAAGGATAATTTCAAGGCAAGTTCCAGCCTCGAATGATGATGGGGACAAAATTGACGAGGCCATGAAAATCGATCCTGTGATTCTCAAGTCGATCGAAGTAAAATTAAATGGGTGCGGCAGTTTTAAATGCAAAACTGCGATTGATTAGCGAAGTAGGGCTTGCACTAGCCCACTGTGAAAGATCTCTTCATCTTACTGAAAATGTTTGATACAACCATCAGAGAATGGTGTTGCATGTGCGTGCGCACGCAAACAGGCTTTGGCCGTGACTCCCGATGACCAGCAGAACGCTAATGAACAAGATGTTATTGGTCCTCATCGACAAGACAGTTCCCTCAACTAATACCAACCTCGTCTCTCACCTTCCCACCACCATCAGGAACATCGTTCTTGCATCTACCCTGTCCAGTCCTGTTAGAATGTTCTAGGTTTCTATCAGATCCCCCCTCATTCTTCTGAACTCCAGCGATTAGAATCCCAACCTAGTCAATCTCTCCTCGGTCGTCAGTCCCGCCATCCCAGGAATCAGTCTGGTAAACCTTCGCTGCCGTCCCTCGAGAGCAAGAACATCCTTCCTCAGAGAAGGAGACCAAAACTGCGCGCGATACTCCAGGTGTGGCCTCACCAAGGCCCCTGTATAATTGAAGCAACACATCCCTGCTTCTATACTCGAATCCTCTCGCTGTGAAGACCATAAACCTTCGCTGCACTCCCTCTCGAGCAAGAGCATCCTTCCTCAGGTAAGGAGACCAGGAAAAAGAGTTGTGGCCTGTTCAATCTGTCCTGAAACTTAGAATCTGTCCATTCTAGCAAAGAACAAAGAACAATACAGCAGACGGACAGGCCCTTCGGCCCTCCAAGCCTGTATTGGTCATGATACCAACCTTTGCCAAAACCTTCCTTGTGCCATATCGCTCTATACCCATCCTATCCATGTATTTGTCAAGATGCCTTCTGAACGCCGTTAATGTATCTGCTTCCACAGCCCCCCCAGGCACTCACCACCCTCTGTGTAAAAAACCTGCCTCACACATCTCCTCTAAACTTTGCCCCACGGACCTTAAACCTATGCCCCCTGGTGACTGACCCCTCCACCCTGGGAAAGAGTGCCTGCCCATCCACTCTATCCATGCCCCTCATAATCTTGTAGACCTCTATCAGGTCACCCCTCAACCTCCGTCTTTGTAATGAAAACAGTCCGAGTGTATTCAGCCTCTCCACAGAGCTAATACCCTCCAGACCCGGCAACATCCCGGTAAACCTCCTCTGAACCCTCTCCACCCTTGACATTGGGCTCAACAACTTCAGACTGTGAACTCTCTCCTCCACCTTCGCCCCGTTTTATTGCTATCCATTTATTTTCATTTCTTTCAGAGATCTGTTTTTCCCTCACCATTACCCCCTCTCCCCCACCCCGCCCCACTTGAGCTGTCCGTTCCCTGTCCCTAGTTGCCCTTTGACACGCTGCTCACCTGTGAAATGAAATGAAAATCGCTTATTGTCACGAGTAGGCTTCAATGAAGTTACTGTGAAAAGCCCCTAGTCGCCACATTCCGGAGCCTGTTCGGGGAGGCTGGTACGGGAATCGAACCGTGCTGCTGGCCTGCCTTGGTCTGCTTTCAAAGCCAGCGATTTAGCTCAGTGTTCTGCCATTAACACAATCTAATCTCTTTCTGTGCCGCTATTAGCTACCCTCATAGCCTTAATCACCCCCATTTACATTCCTCTTTGCCGATGGGGTGGTATGGTAGCACAGCGGTTAGCATTGTTGCTTCACAGCGCCAGGCTCCCAGGTTCGATTCCCGGCTTAGGTCGTAGTCTGTGCGGAGTCTGCACGTTCTCCCCGTGTCTGCGTGGGGTTCCACCGGGTGCTCCGGTTTCCTCCCACAGTCCAATGACATACAGGTTAGGTGAATCGGCCGTGATAAACTGCCCTCAGTGTCCAAAAAAAGGTGAGGTGGGGTTACTGGGTTACGGGGATAGGGTGGAAGCGGGGGCTTAAGTAGGGTGCTCTTTCCAAGGGCCGGTGCAGACTCGATGGGCCGAATGGCCTCCTTCTGCCCGGTAAATTCCGTGATATTTCTGTCCATGACATCTTTGGCAATCTCCACCTATCGCTGGCTCGTCATCCAGCCCCACTGCTCAACGGCCCCTCATCCCCAAATCATTCTAACCCCAGTTCCAGTTCTCCCCGGCTTTGACAGAGACTCACCAGGCTGGAAACGTCAGCTCCCTTCTCTCTCCACAGATGCTGTACGAGATTGTCCAGTATTTCCTGTTTGTGTTTCAGATTCCAGCATCTGGATCCGACCTCTGCTTAAACATCTACCCCGCTAAGGCAAAAGGGTCGGGTACTGTCTGTCACATGCGGCAGTCTCTGGCCCAGCCTTTATTCAGTATTTATCAAACTTAACACAAACCTGTGTCACACTTTCGCCAGTTAGATACAGAGTAAAGCTCCCTCTACACTGTCCCCATCAAACACTCCCAGGACAGGTACAGCACGGGGTTAGATACAGAGTAAAGCTCCCTCTACACTGTCCCCATCAAACACTCCCAGGACAGGTACAGCACAGGGTTAGATACAGAGTAAAGCTCCCACTACACTGTCCCCATCAAACACTCCCAGGACAGGTACAGCACGGGGTTAGATACAGAGTAAAGCTCCCTCTACACTGTCCCCATCAAACACTCCCAGGACAGGTACAGCACGGGGTGAGATACAGAGTAAAGCTCCCACTACACTGTCCCCATCAAACACTCCCAGGACAGGTACAGCACGGGGTTACATACAGAGTAAAGCTCCCACTACACTGTCCCCATCAAACACTCCCAGGACAGGTACAGCACGGGGTTAGATACAGAGTAAAGCTCCCTCTACACTGTCCTCATCAAACACTCCCAGGACAGGGACAGCACGGGGTTAGATACAGAGTAAAGCTCCCTCTACACTGTCCCCATCAAACACTCCCAGGACAGGTACAGCACGGGGTTAGATACAGAGTAAAGCTCCCTCTACACTGTCCCCATCAAACACTCCCAGGACAGGTACAGCACGGGGTTAGATACAGAGTAAAGCTCCCTCTACACTGTCCCCATCAAACACTCCCAGGACAGGTACAGCACGGGGTTAGATACAGAGTAAAGCTCCCTCTACACTGTCCTCATCAAACACTCCCAGGACAGGGACAGCACGGGGTTAGATACAGAGTAAAGCTCCCTCTACACTGTCCCCATCAAACACTCCCAGGACAGGTACAGCACGGGGTTAGATACAGAGTAAAGCTCCCACTACACTGTCCCCATCAAACACTCCCAGGACAGGTACAGCACGGGGTTAGATACAGAGTAAAGCTCCCACTACACTGTCCCCATCAAACACTCCCAGGACAGCGACAGCACGGGGTTAGATACAGAGTAAAGCTCGCTCTACACTGTCCCCATCAAACACTCCCAGGACAGGTACAGCACAGGGTTAGATACAGAGTAAAGCTCCCTCTACACTGTCCCCATCAAACACTCCCAGGACAGGGACAGCACGGGGTTACATACAGAGTAAAGTTCCCTCTACACTGTCCCCATCAAACACTCCCAGGACAGGTACAGCACGGGGTTAGATACAGAGTAAAGCTCCCTCTACACTGTCCCCATCAAACACTCCCAGGACAGGTACAGCACGGGGTTAGATACAGAGTAAAGCTCCCTCTACACTGTCCCCATCAAACACTCCCAGGACAGGTACAGCACGGGGTGAGATACAGAGTAAAGCTCCCTCAACACTGTCCCAATGGAAAATGAACAAAGAACAAAGAAAAGTACAGCACAGGAACAGGCCCTTCGGCCCTCCAAGCCTCTGCCGACCATGCTGCCCGTCTAAACTCAAATCTTCAACACTTCCGGGGTCCGTATCCCTCTATTCCCATCCTATTCATGTATTTGTCAAGATGCCCCTTAAATGTCACGATCGTCCCTGCTTCCACCACCTCCTCCGGCAGCGAGTTCCAGGCACCCACTACCCTCTGTGTAAAACGCTTCCCTCGTACATCTCCTCTAAACCTTGCCCCTCGCACCTTAAACCTATGCCCCCTAGTAATTGACCCCTCTACCCTGGGAAAAAGCCTCTGACTATCCACTCTGTCTATGCCCCTCATAATTTTGTAGACCTCTATCAGGTCGCCCCTCAACCTCCATTGTTCCAGTGAGAACAAACCGAGTTTATCCAACCTCTCCTCGTAGCTAATGCCCTCCATACCAGGCAACATCCTGGTAAATCTCTTCTGCACCCTCTCTAAACCCTCCACATCCTTCTGGTAGTGTGGCAACCAGAATTGAACACTATACTCCAAGTGTGGCCTAACTATGGTTCTATACAGCTACAACATGACTTGCCAATTCCTATACTCAACGCCCCGGCCAATGAAGGCAAGCATTCCGTATGCCTTCTTGACTACCTTCTCCACCTGTGTTGCCCCTTTCAGTGACCTGTGGACCTGTACACCTAGATCTCTCTGACTGTCAATATTCTTGAGGGTTCTACCATTCACTGTATATTCCCTACCTGCATTAGACCTTCCAAAATGCATTACCTCACATTTGTCCGGATTAAACTCCATTTGCCATCTCTCCGCCCAAGTCTCCAAATGATCTAAATCCTACTGTATCCTCTGACAGTCCTCATCGCTATCCGCAATTCCACCAACCTTTGTGTCGTCTGCAAACTTACTAAGAGCAGATACCAGAGCCTGATACATCCTCAGAAAAACATCCCTTATCTTGTATTCTAGCCCTCTCGACATGAATGCTAACATTGCATTTGCCTTCCTAACTGCCGACTGAACCTGCACGTTAACCTTAAGAAAATCGTGAACAAGGACTCCCAAGTCCCTTTGTGCTTCTGATTTCCTGAGCATTTGCCCATTTAGAAAATAGTCTATGCCTCCATTCCTCCTTCCAAAGTGCGTAACCGCACACTTTTCCACATTGTATTCCATCTGCCACTTCATTGCCCACTCTCCCAGCCTGTCGCCACCAGTGAAGAATTGAACTACAGACCTGTTCGTCTGATATCAGCAGGCAGCAGATTGCTGGCCTTTATTACAAAGGGTTTCATAATCGGATGGACCACTCTCCTAGCCTGTCCCAAGTCCTTCTGCAGCCCCCTTGCTTCCTCGATACTACCTGTCCCTCTACAGATCAGATTGCAAACTAACCTTTCCCCCAACCTTGTGCTCTATGATCCTCCTCCGCCCCTTTCCAAATGATTTGGTCGAATGGTCAGATCGTGAACTTAAAATCTAATGGGCCTCCCGGTAATAAGCCTGGGACGTCGACGGCCGTGAATGTCTGAAATTCCCTTCCTCAAAAGGTGGAAGAGGCAGGGATTTGAATACCTTTGGGGCCTGGCCACATAGATTCTTGACCAGCAATGGGGTGAAAGGTAACCGGGAGGAGGGGTCAGACGGGAATGTGTGAAGTTTATTATTTCAAACGCCTGTTCTAGAAGGTTCCTTGGCGTTAGTACTTCCTCTTCATTTACGCCAGCTCCTCTGGAACGTCCTTCCCGCTCACCCGCTCAGACCACCCCCCCCCCCCCCCCCCCCCCCCCCCCGCCCCTTCGGTCGAAGCTGACCCAACCAGTCCCATCCTCCAGGGGAGAACTCTGCAAAGTTTCCGTCTGTGCCAAATGGAGAATGTAATATAAATTCACCCTGCACTATATGTCCGGGCTTCAGTTCCTTCCCCGTGTTTTGACCCTGCCGTGGATCTGGGAGTAGACCACTCCACGCTCAATCACTTCCAACGCATTTATCAATTAATAGTCCAGACCGTCACTTCAGGGGATTAACTCATCCACAGTCCACAGCTTCGCCCCATAGTCTTACCCCCTCCGCATGAGTGCCACAAGCAAGCTTGGGGAATATTACGATCAAGGAGAAGGGGAGGGGGGGGGGGGGGAAAGAGCTCCAGGCCCTTCAGCCCCTCTGCTCCCTGCTGGTGTTTCTGCTCCACACCAGCCCCCATCTCCATCTCACCCTGTCAGCATCTCCGTCAATTCTCCCTCATGTATTTATTCAGCTTCCCCCTTTAAATGTCCCGATACGATTCACCTCAACCACTCTCTGTGGGAGCGACTCCCACATCCTCCTCCACTCCCCGTGGGAGCGTGTCCCACATTCTCCCCCACTCCCCCTGGGAGTGAGTCCCACATTCTCCCCACTCCCCGTGGGAGCGAGTCCCACATTCTCCCCACTCCCCATGGGAGCGAGTCCCACATTCTCCCCACTCCCCATGGGAGTGAGTCCCACATTCTCCCCACTCCCCGTGGGAGCGAGTCCCACATTCTCCCCCACTCCCCCTGGGAGCGAGTCCCACATTCTCCCCACTCCCCGTGGGAGCGAGTCCCACATTCTCCCCACTCCCCGTGGGAGCGAGTCCCACATTCTCCCCACTCCCCGTGGCAGCGAGTCCCACATTCTCCCCACTCCCCGTGGGAGCGAGTCCCACATTCTCCCCACTCCCCGTGGGAGCGAGTCCCACATTCTCCCCACTCCCCATGGGAGCGAGTCCCACATTCTCCCCACTCCCCGTGGGAGCGAGTCCCACATTCACCCTACTCCCCGTGGGAGCGAGTCCCACATTCTCCCCACTCCCTGTGGGAACGACTCGCACATTCTCCCCCACTCCCCATGGGAGCAAGTCCCACATTCTCCCCACTCCCCGTGGGAGCGAGTCCCACATTCTCCCCACTCCCTGTGGGAGCGAGTCCCACATTCTCCCCACTCCCCGTGGGAGCGTGTCCCACATTCTCCCCACTCCCCGTGGGAGCGAGTCCCACATTCTCCCCACTCCCCGTGGGAGCGAGTCCCACATTCTCCCCACTCCCTCTGGGAGCGAGTCCCACATTCTCCCCACTCCCCGTGGGAGCGAGTCCCACATTCTCCCCACTCCCCGTGGGAGCGAGTCCCACATTCACCCCACACCCCGTGGGAGCGAGTCCCACATTCTCCCCACTCCCTGTGGGAGCGAATCCCACATTCTCCCCACTCCCCGTGGGAGCGAGTCCCACATTCTCCCCACTCCCCGTGGGAGCGAGTCCCACATTCTCCCCACTCCCTGTGGGAGCGAATCCCACATTCTCCCCACTCCCCATGGGAACGAGTCCCACATTCTCCCCACTCCCCGTGGGAGCGAGTCCCACATTCTCCCCACTCCCTGTGGGAGCGAGGTCCATATTCTCCCCATGTCTGTGTGCTCTCCCCGTGTCTGTGTGGGTTTCCTCCGGATGCTCCGGTTTCTTCCCACAGTCAAAAGATGTGCAGGTTTGGGGGATTGGCCATGATCAATTTCCCCTTAGCGTCCACAGATTAGGTGGGGTTACGGGGATAGGGCAGGGGAGTGGGCCTGGTCAAAGTGCTCTTCCTGAGGCCAGTGCAGACTGAATGGGCCGAATGGCCTCCTTCTGCTCAGAAGTTTCTCCTGAATCCGAATTGGATTTTGTTGGGTCTGTTTTACTCTGATAACCCCTGGTTCTAATCTCGCCCACAAGTCGAAGCATCTTGTCTACGTCCCCCATCAAACTCTTTCATGCCAACCTCAACTATCTCCTCTCTGTAGGGTGGAGTTCAGTCCTTCTAGATACTTCTCAACTGGAGGCACTGTTTCAGTAACTTAAATCGTATTCTTGCACCTTGGTTGGAGTCTCATAGCCTTCAGGGAGATCAAAGCAGAGTCCACAGAGTGAGACAATCAGTAACGCGACAGGAGTCACAGATCGAAAGCACCCGATACAAGGTCTGGTCATCCGAGAGATCCCTGAACAATGCTCCCAAGAACGGGACTGCGGGAACTCCATGAAAACCATGACCCGATACAGCTTCAGGCACCAACATCTCAAAGCTCAGCTCAGCCCTGCCTGGGGCAGAGAGATGCTGTCATTGTTATCTAATCGAAAGTGTCGAAAACCATCCAACTGGACCGAGAGAGACGGGCTTCCCTCCAGTTTATGTTTTCCGATGGTCTGTGGATTATATCCTGAGGGATGTACGCTGGATGATGGGACGTGATTTGCCTTCACCAGCCAGCCAGCAGGCTCTACATTCTGTCAATATCTGGTGAGGTCTGATCTCCCTGTGAGGTAACCGCTGGTAACCAAAACTCAATTACATAACTCAATTACTTCCCGGGATGAAGCCAAGCATTCAATTCTCAGGACCACGTAACAATGCATTTCCCATTCCAATGTAACAGGATAGATACAGGGTAAAGCTCCCTCTACACTGTCCCCATCAAACACTCCCAGGACAGATACAGCACGGGGTTAGATACAGAGTAAAGCTCCCTCTACACTGTCCCCATCAAACACTCCCAGGACAGGTACAGCACGGGGTTAGATACAGAGTAAAGCTCCCTCTACACTGTCCCCATCAAACACTCCCAGGACAGGTACAGCACGGGGTTAGATACAGAGTAAAGCTCCCTCTAAACTGTCCCCATCAAACACTCCCAGGACAAGGACAGCAAGTGGTTAGATACAGAGTAAAGCTCCCTCTAAACTGTCCCCATCAAACACTCCCAGGACAGGGACAGCACGGGGTTAGATACAGAGTAAAGCTCCCTCTACACTGTCCCCATCAAACACTCCCAGGACAGGTTAAGCACGGGGTTAGATACAGAGTAAAGCTCCCTCTAAACTGTCCCCATCAAACACTCCCAGGACAAGGACAGCAAGTGGTTAGATACAGAGTAAAGCTCCCTCTAAACTGTCCCCATCAAACACTCCCAGGACAGGTACAGCACAGGGTTAGATACAGAGTAAAGCTCCCTCTAACTATCCCCATCAAACACTCCCAGGACAAGGACAGCAAGTGGTTAGAACATAGAACATAGAGAAATATAGCACAGAAGAGGCCCTTCGGCCCACGATCTTGTGCCGAACTTTTGTCTGAGGTTAATCATAGATCATAGAATTTTGGACACTAAGGGCAATTTAGCACGGCCAATCCACCCAACCTGCACATCTTCAGACTGTGGGAGGAAACCGGAGCACCCGGAGGAAACCCACGCACACACGGGGAGGATGTGCAGACTCCACCCAGACAGTGACCCAAGCCGGAATCGAACCTGAGACCCTGGAGCTGTGAAGCAATTGTGCTATCCACAATGCTACCGTGCTGCCCTTAAGAACAAATTAATCGAGACTCCATTATTCTACCATAATCCATGTACCTATCCAATAGCCGCTTGAAGGTCCCTAACGTTTCCGACTCAACTACTACCACAGGCAGTGCATTCCATGCCCCCACTACTCTCTGGGTAAAGAACCTACCTCTGACATCCCCCCTATATCTTCCACCATTCACCTTAAATTTATGTCCCCTTGTAATGGTTTGTTCCACCAGGGGAAAAGTCTCTGACTGTCTACTCTATCTAATCCCCTGATCATCTTATAAACCTCTATCAAGTCGCCCCTCATCCTTCTCCGTTCCAATGAGAAAAGGCCTAGCACCCTCAACCTTTCCTCGTAAGATCTACTCTCCATTCCAGGCAACATCCTGGTAAATCTCCTTTGCACCTTTTTCAAAGCTTCCACATCCTTCCTACAATGAGGTGATCAGAACTGCACACAGTACTCCAAATGTGGCCTGACCAAGGTTTTGTACAGCTGCATCATCACCTCACGGCTCTTAAATTCAATCCCTCTGCTAATGAACGCTAGCACACCATAGGCCTTCTTCACAGCTCTATCCACTTGAGTGGCAACTTTTAAAGATCTATGAACATAGACCCCAAGATCTCTCTGCTCCTCTACATTGCCAAGAACCCTGCCATTAACCCTGTATTCCGCATTCATATTTGTCCTTCCAAAATGGACAACCTCACACTTGTCAGGGTTAAACTCCATCTGCCACTTCTCAGCCCAGCTCTGCATCCTATCTATGTCTCGTTGCAGCCGACAACAGCCCTCCTCACTATTCACAACTCCACCAATCTTCGTATTATCTGCACATTTACTGACCCACCCTTCAACTCCCTCATCCAAGTCATTAATGAAAATCACAAACAGCAGAGGTCCCAGAACTGATCCCTGTGGTACGCCACTGGTAACTCGGCTCCAGGCTGAATATTTGCCATCCACCACCACTCTCTGACTTCTATCGGTTAGCCAGTTCGTTATCCAACTGGCTAAATTTCCCACTATCCCATGCCTCCTTACTTTCTGCATAAGCCTACCATGGGGAACCTTATCAAATGCCTTACTAAAATCCATGTACACTACATCCACTGCTTTACCTTCATCCACATGCTTGGCCACCTCCTCAAAGAAGTCAATAAGAGTTGTGAGGCAAGACCTACCCCTCACAAATCCGTGCTGACTATCCCTAATCAAGCAGTGTCTTTCCAGATGCTCAGAAATCCTATCCATCAGTACCCTTTCCATTACTTTGCCTACCACCGAAGTAAGACTAACTGGCCTATAATTCCCAGGGTTATCCCTATTCCCTTTTTTGAACAGGGGCACGACATTCGCCACTCCCCAATCCCCTGGTACCACCCCTGTTGACAGTGAGGACGAAAAGATCATAGCCAACGGCTCTGCAATTTCATTTCTTGCTTCCCATAGAATCCTTGGATATATCCCGTCAGGCCCGGGGGACTTGTCTATCCTCAAGTTTTTCAAAACACCCAACACATCTTCCTTCCTAACAAGTATCTCCTCGAGCTTACCAGTCTGTTTCACACTGTCCTCTCCAACAATATGGCCCCTCTCGTTTGTAAATACTGAAGAAAAGTACTCGTTCAAGACCTCTCCTATCTCTTCAGACTCAATACACAATCTCCCGCTACTGTCCTTGATCGGACCTACCCTCGCTCTAGTCATTCTCATATTTCTCACATATGTGTAAAAGGCCTTGGGGTTTTCTTTGATTCTACCCGCCAAAGATTTTTCATGCCCTCTCTTAGCTCTCCTAATCCCTTTCTTCACTTCCCTCCTGGCTATCTTGTATCCCTCCAGCGCCCTGTCTGAACCTTGTTTCCTCAGCCTTACATAAGTCTCCTTCTTCCTCTTAACAAGACATTCAACCTCTCTTGTCAACCATGGTTCCCTCACTCGACCATCTCTTCCCTGCCTGACAGGGACATACATATCAAAGACACGCAGTACCTGTTCCTTGAACAAGTTCCACATTTCACTTGTGTCCTTCCCTGACAGCCTATGTTCCCACCTTATGCACTTCAATTCTTGTCTGACAGCATTGTATTTACCCTTCCCCCAATTGTAAACCTTGCCCTGATGCACGCACCTATCCCTCTCCATTACTAAAGTGAAAGTCACAGAATTGTGGTCACTACCTCTAAAATGCTCCCCCACTAACAAATCTATCACCTGCCCTGGTTCATTACCAAGTACCAAATCCAATAAGGCCTCCCCTCTGGTCGGACAATCTACATACTGTGTTAGAAAAGCTTCCTGGACACACTGCACAAACACCACCCCATCCAAACTATTTGATCTAAAGAGTTTACACTCAATGTTTGGGAAGTTGAAGTCACCCATGACTACTACCCTGTGACTTCTGCACCTTTCCAAAATCTGTTTCCCAATCTGTTCCTCCACATCTCTGCTGCTATTGGGGGGCCTATAGAAAACTCCCAACAAGGTGACTGCTCCTTTCCTATTTCTGACTTCAACCCATCAACCCATTCTACCTCAGTGGGCAGATCCTCCACGAACTGCCTTTCTGCAGTTGTTATACTATCTCTAATTAACAATGCCTCCACATTCCTCCCCCCCCCCCCCCCCCCCCCCCCCCGCCCACAACCTCTTTTACCATCCTCCCTAATCTTGTTGAAACATCTATAACCAGGAACCTCTAACAACCATTTCTGCCCCTCTTCTATCCAAGTTTCCGTGATGGCCACCACGTCGTAGTCCCAAGTACCGATCCATGCCTTACGTTCGCCCACCTTATTCCTGATGCTTCTTGCGTTGAAGAATACACACTTCAACCCATCTCCTTGCCTGCAAGTACTCTCCTTTGTCAGTGTTACCTTCCCCACTGCATTAGATACAGAGTAAAGCTCTCTCGACACTGTCCCCATCAAACACTCCCAGGACAGGTACAGCACGGGGTTAGATACAGAGTAAAGCTCTCTCGACACTGTCCCCATCAAACACTCCCAGGACAGGTACAGCATGGGGTTAGATACAGAGTAAAGCCCCCTCTACACTGTCCCCATCAAACACTCCCAGGACAGGTACAGCATGGGGTTAGATACAGAGTAAAGCTCCCTGTACACTGTCCCCATCAAACACTCCCAGGGCAGGTACAGCACGGGGTTAGATACAGAGTAAACCTCCCTCTACACTGTCCCCATCAAACACTCCCAGGACTGGTACAGCACGGGGTTAGATACAGAGTAAAGCTCCCTCTACACTGTCCCCATCAAACACTCCCAGGACAGGTACAGCACAGGGTTAGATACAGAGTAAAGCTCCCTCTACACTGTCCCCATCAAACACTCCCAGGACAGGTACAGCACGGGGTTAGATACAGAGTAAAGCCCCCTCTACACTGTCCCCATCAAACACTCCCAGGACAGGTACAGCACGGGGTTAGATACAGAGTAAAGCTCCCTCTACACTGTCCCCATCAAACACTCCCAGGACAGGTACAGCACGGGGTTAGATACAGAGTAAAGCTCCCTCTACACTGTCCCCATCAAACACTCCCAGGACAGGTACAGCACGGGGTTAGATACAGAGTAAAGCTCCCTCTACACTGTCCCCATCAAACACTCCCAGGACAGGTACAGCACGGGGTTAGATACAGAGTAAAGCTCCCTCTACACTGTCCCCATCAAACACTCCCAGGACAGGTACAGCACGGGGTTAGATACAGAGTAAAGCTCCCTCTACACTGTCCCCATCAAACACTCCCAGGACAGGTACAGCACGGGGTTAGATACAGAGTAAAGCTCCCTCTACACTGTCCCCATCAAACACTCCCAGGACAGGTACAGCACGGGGTTAGATACAGAGTAAAGCTCCCTCTACACTGTCCCCATCAAACACTCCCAGGACAGGTACAGCACGGGGTTAGATACAGAGTAAAGCTCCCTCTACACTGTCCCCATCAAACACTCCCAGGACAGGTACAGCACGGGGTTAGATACAGAGTAAAGCTCCCTCTACACTGCCCCCATCAAACACTCCCAGGACAGGTACAGCACGGGGTTAGATACAGAGTAAAGCTCCCTCTACACTGTCCCCATCAAACACTCCCAGGACAGGTACAGCACGGGGTTAGATACAGAGTAAAGCTCCCTCTACACTGTCCCCATCAAACACTCCCAGGACAGGTACAGCACGGGGTTAGATACAGAGTAAAGCTCCCTCTACACTGTCCCCATCAAACACTCCCAGGACAGGTACAGCACTGGGTTAGATACAGAGTAAAGCTCCCTCTACACTGTCCCCATCAAACACTCCCAGGACAGGTACAGCACGGGGTTAGATACAGAGTAAAGCTCCCTCTACACTGTCCCCATCAAATTGCTTTCTATCCAAACCAGATGATCACATATCTCAGTGCCAATCAGCGACAAATGCGAAGCTTTATGCAGTTGGGCCCTGCTCAGTTGGACAGTGAGTGAGTCGACACCAGGTACTCATGACCAGAAGTCATTCAGCATAAGGTTGGAAATTAGCTGGATGGTATAGCTGAAGCAGAAAGTAACTGACACTCTCCATTTCGTTTCTACCCGGATTCCAGTCACTCACTCTCTGACACCGGAGAGAAGCTGCAAATTTGCTTTTGTGCCTCTGTAGCCTTTCAATCAGCTGTTAAAATGAGCCACTTAATTAACTAGTTGGCAATCTGCCTCCTCTGCCGAGGCATCAAGGTTAAATCAGCAACACGCGCCTTGGTCAGAATGCAGTCCCACTCAGAGAGGGCGTCCTTTATTCACATTGGCCCTCCGAATAGATTACTGAGGGAGCGCCGCACTGTCAGAGGGTCAGTGCTGAGGGAGTGCCGCACTGTCAGAGGGTCAGTACTGAGGGAGCGCCGCACTGTCAGAGGGTCAGTACTGAGGGAGTGCCGCACTGTCAGAGGGTCAGTACTGAGGGAGTGCCGCACTGTCAGAGGGTCAGTACTGAGGGAGCGCCGCACTGTCAGAGGGTCAGTCCTGAGGGAGTGCCGCACTGTCAGAGGGTCAGTACTGAGGGAGTGCCGCACTGTCAGAGGGTCAGTACTGAGGGAGTGCCGCACTGTCAGAGGGTCAGTACTGAGGGAGTGCCGCACTGTCAGAGGGTCAGTACTGAGGGAGTGCCGCACTGTCAGAGGGTCAGTACTGAGGGAGTGCCGCACTGTCAGAGGGTCAGTACTGAGGGAGTGCCGCACTGTCAGAGGGTCAGTACTGAGGGAGTGCCGCACTGTCAGAGGGTCAGTACTGAGGGAGTGCCGCACTGCCAGAGGGTCAGTACTGAGGGAGTGCCGCACTGTCAGAGAGGGTCAGTACTGAGGGAGAGCCGCACTGTCAGAGGGTCAGTACTGAGGGAGTGCCGCACTGTCAGAGGGTCAGTACTGAGGGAGTGCCGCACTGTCAGAGGGTCAGTACTGAGGGAGTGCTGCACTGTCAGAGGGTCAGTACTGAGGGAGCGCCGCACTGTCAGAGGGTCAGTCCTGAGGGAGTGCCGCACTGTCAGAGGGTCAGTACTGAGGGAGTGCCGCACTGTCAGAGGGTCAGTACTGAGGGAGTGCCGCACTGTCAGAGGGTCAGTACTGAGGGAGTGCCGCACTGTCAGAGGGTCAGTACTGAGGGAGTGCCGCACTGTCAGAGGGTCAGTACTGAGGGAGTGCCGCACTGTCAGAGAGGGTCAGTACTGAGGGAGTGCCGCACTGTCAGAGGGTCAGTACTGAGGGAGTGCCGCACTGTCAGAGGGTCAGTACTGAGGGAGCGCCGCACTGTCAGAGGGTCAGTACTGAGGGAGTGCCGCACTGTCAGAGGGTCAGTACTGAGGGAGTGCCGCACTGTCAGAGGGTCAGTACTGAGGGAGTGCCGCACTGTCAGAGGGTCAGTACTGAGGGAGTGCCGCACTGTCAGAGGGTCAGTACTGAGGGAGTGCAGCACTGTCAGAGGGTCAGTACTGAGGGAGTGCCGCACTGTCAGAGGGTCAGTACTGAGGGAGTGCCGCACTGTCAGAGGGTCAGTACTGAGGGAGTGCCGCACTGTCAGAGGGTCAGTACTGAGGGAGTGCCGCACTGTCAGAGCGTCAGTACCGAGGGAGTGCCGCACTGTCAGAGGGTCAGTACTGAGGGAGTGCCGCACTGTCAGAGGGTCAGTACTGAGGGAGTGCTGCACTGTCAGAGGGTCAGTACTGAGTGAGTGCCGCACTGTCAGAGGGTCAGTACTGAGGGAGTGCCGCACTGTCAGAGGGTCAGTACTGAGGGAGTGCTGCACTGTCAGAGGGTCAGTACTGAGGGAGTGCCGCACTGTCAGAGGGTCAGTACTGAGGGAGTGCCGCACTGTCAGAGGGTCAGTACTGAGGGAGCGCCGCAGTGTCAGAGGGTCAGTACTGAGGGAGTGCCGCACTGTCAGAGGGTCAGTACTGAGGGAGTGCCGCACTGTCAGAGGGTCAGTACTGAGGGAGTGCCGCACTGTCAGAGGGTCAGTACTGAGGGAGTGCTGCACTGTCAGAGGGTCAGTACTGAGTGAGTGCCGCACTGTCAGAGGGTCAGTACTGAGGGAGTGCCGCACTGTCAGAGGGTCAGTACTGAGGGAGTGCTGCACTGTCAGAGGGTCAGTACTGAGGGAGTGCCGCACTGTCAGAGGGTCAGTACTGAGGGAGTGCCGCACTGTCAGAGGGTCAGTACTGAGGGAGTGCCGCACTGTCAGAGGGTCAGTACTGAGGGAGTGCCGCACTGTCAGAGGGTCAGTACTGAGGGAGTGCCGCACTGTCAGAGGGTCAGTACTGAGGGAGTGCCGCACTGTCAGAGGGTCAGTACTGAGGGAGTGCCGCACTGTCAGAGGGTCAGTACTGAGGGAGTGCCGCACTGTCAGAGGGTCAGTACTGAGGGAGTGCTGCACTGTCAGAGGGTCAGTACTGAGGGAGTGCCGCAGTGTCAAAGGGTCAGTACTGAGGGAGTGCTGCACTGTCAGAGGGTCAGTACTGAGGAAGTGCCGCACTGTCAGAGGGTCAGTACTGAGGGAGTGCCGCACTGTCAGAGGGTCAGTACTGAGGGAGTGCCGCACTGTCAGAGGGTCAGTACTGAGGGAGTGCCGCAGTGTCAAAGGGTCAGTACTGAGGGAGTGCCGCAGTGTCAGAGGGTCAGTACTGAGGGAGTGCTGCACTGTCAGAGGGTCAGTACTGAGGGAGTGCTGCACTGTCAGAGGGTCAGTACTGAGGGCCTGCTGTGAAGCAGAGGAAACCCTTCGGTGTTTTGAGACCAATATTTCCCCCTCAACTAATATACTGAGAAAAATTGCGATCTGAGAGAGATTGGGGGAAGGAAACAGTCACCTGTGAACTGTCGCTGAAAAAGTACTTCACTGGCTGCAGAGCAGGTTGGGTCATCCTGGGGTAGTGAAAGGCGCTACAGAAATGCAAGTCTCGCTCCCCCCCCCCCCCCCCCCCCCCCCCCACCGCACCGCCCCGCCACTCCCCACCCATTCCCGGAGCCACACAAACTCCGGCAAGATGCCAGGCACTCCAGTCAGATTTATTTTGAAAAAGGGCTCTCCGGAAAATTCTCGCCCAACTCCCCCAAGCTGTGGAAAGTAGTCCGCAGATCACCAATCTGGCCCCGATTAATGACGGCACCACGGGGGACTTACACAGAGGCAGGCTGTGAAACAATTAGAGCAAACGGACTGCGAGAAGGCCGGGGGAAGTGGGCGCTCGGGGAATAATGGGCAATCGGGGTTAGGAGCGGGTGGCTCTCCTGGGGGGGAGGGGGGGGTGAGTTGGAGCGGTGGGGAGGGGGCTCGGCTGGCACGGAAGGGAGGGGGCTAGGCTGACCGGGTTCGAGGGGGGCGGGGGGGGGGGGGGGGGGGGGGGTAAGGGAGGCGCCTACGGGAGCCGGGACTGGGAGGGGGCCCGTGTTGGACAGGGGGTTGGGGGTTTGGGGTGGGGGGGTGCCGAAGATAGAGCCATTGAGTGATAGATGTTTCCAGCACGGATACAGGCCCTTCGGCCCAGCTCGAGAGTAAGGGGGGCTATCGTAACCCCCCCCCCCTCCTCCATTCGGGAAACCATTGTCATCTCCCCCAGGTAGTGGGAGGGGGGAGGGGAGAGGGGAGAGGGGGCCGGAGCTCGTTACGCCTACATGCAAGGCCGGCCCCAACAGGGCCTGGCGCTGTCGATTGTCCCAACAGGGGATCGCATTGGGAGAGAGCCGATGGTGGCGGGGGGGCTGTGCCCATCGTTCAAACCATGCCCCCTCCCCACCTCCCCCCCCGACCTCAAGACCCCTATTTCTACGATCGACCCTTAACTACAATTCCAAAGGTTGGGGGGGGGGGGGGGGGGATAAAAGGAACTTTATTCAAACACTTAGCGATCTGATGAATGAGCGGCAGGGTGAAGTTACCAGAGTGGTTTACACCATCCCACGTATGAAATAACTGAGGCACCAGCCCGAGCACAGGACGCAGAAAGAAGCAAGTCGGAAATTTGCTGCAGCGTTAACAGTAATCAAGAATCAAAGATCATCGAGGTGCTTTTAAATTCAGCAATCGGGATTCACTCACCTTGCACCCGAACATGAGGGACAAAGTCTTATTGGTACATACTACCTTGCACTGACACAGGACTGGAGAGAAACAGGTCAGATCTTTAATTGGCGGTGACATTATATGCAGACCCATGAAAAAATATTGAACAGCGTTTCCAGGCGGTTCGAGGTGCCGATTAAACAGATTGCCAGGTTCCAGCCGTACAATCCGACGTGCGCCTTCCCTTCCTGAAATTTTGTGCCTCTCAATTCACCATTTCTTCCCGGCGAGCAGCTTCTCTCTCTCTCTCTCCTTCTTTCTTGCAAAATCACTGTCTCCTTCTCTCTCTCTCCCTCTCCTATTCTCTCGTTCTGCTCCTTCCCTTGCTGAGCTTCGCAGGGAATTCCCAGCCAATCGCAGCGCCGATGCCTGAGCCTCAGCGTAAGAGGAGGGTTCAGCAAAGGACGAGGAGGAGGGGAGAGGAGAGAGAGAGAGAGAGAGCGAGAGAGAGAGAGAGAGAGGGGAAGGGAGCAGGGGGAGGTGGGTTAGTGGGGGAGGAGGGAGAGAGACAGGGTTGCCAGCACAGAGAGAGGATCGATCGACAGGTCTCGCTGTCCCCAGCAACTGGATTCGTACGGAGGGAACTCGGTCACTGAATGATATTGCGTTGGAGTATTTAATCACATTCATGGATAATTGATGACACATATCAAGGGAGCAGCTCTGAAACTCGAGAGGTTGCTCACAATAAGTGCCACCCATTACGTTCCCTCCCCCCACACACCCCCATCAGGCCATTAACTACCCCCCACACCAAACTCTCCACCCGTGAGTCACGCTGGGGTCCGGCTCCACTGCAGAAAGCGAGGCCTCTGCTTCCTTCACCCCCAACTTAGCGTCTTTCCCTCTCGATAGCTCGGATGGCATGTTCCTGTCGCTCACACGCCTGCCCAAAGCTGGGAGCGTGAAACATAGAACATTACAGCGCAGTACAGGCCCTTCGGCCCTCGATGTTGCGCCGACCTGTGAAACCCCTCTAAAGCCCATCTACACTATTCCCTTATCCTCCATATGCCTATCCAATGTCCATTTGAATGCGTTTAATGTTGAGGAGTCCACTACTGTTGCAGGCAGGGCATTCCACGCCCTTACTACTCTCTGAGTAAAGAATCTACCTCTGACATCTGTCCTATATCTATCTCCCCTCAATTTAAAGCTATGTCCCCTCGTGCTGGACATCACCATCCGAGGAAAAAGGCTCTCACTGTCCACCCTATCTAATCCTCTGATCATCTTGTATGCCTCAATTAAGTCACCTCTTAACCTTCTCTCTAACGAAAACAGCCTCAAGTCCCTCAGCCTTTCCACGTAAGATCTTCCCTCCATACCAGGCAACATCCTGGTAAATCTCCTCTGCACCCTTTCCAATGCTTCCACATTCTTCCTATAATGCGGCGACCGGAACTGCACACAATACTCCAAATAAACAGCGGCGGGGACGAGATCCCATAGAATCCCTACGTAAGACCAGACGACATAGAAGCTGAATTAGACCACTCGGCCCATCGAGTTATTTTGAAAATATTTTGAATATATTCAAGAGGCGGCTGGATATAGCACTTGGGGAGAATGGGATCAAAGGCTATGGGGAGAGAGCAGGATTAGGCTATTGAGTTGGATGATCAGCCATGATGGTGATGAATGGCAGAGCAGGCTCGAAGGGCCAAAAGGCCTCCTCCTGCTCCTATCTTCTACATTTACCTTCCTAACTGCTGACTGAATCTGCACGTTAACCTTAAGAGAATCGTGAACAAGGACTCCCAAGTGCTTCTGATTTCCTAAGCATCTTCCCAATTAGCAAATAATCTATGCCTCCATTTCTCCGTCTAAGGGCATAACCTCACACTTTTCTACATTGTATTCCATCTGCCACTTCATTGCCCACTCTCCTAGCCTGTCCAAATCCTTCTGCAGCCTTTCTGCTTCCTCAATACTACCTGTCCCTCTACAGATCTTTGTCTCATCTGCAAACTTAGCAACAGTGCCTTCAGTTCCTTCTTCCAGATCATTAACGTATACAGCGCAGGATGCTCCATCGGGTCTGCACCGCCCCTCCGAAAGAGCGCCCTGCCTCGAGCAGCCGGTTCCTATGGTAACGCTTCCAGTACCGACCCTTGCAGTCCCCGCTTCAGCTTTGGTGCACCGTCACCCGCTTGACCCGCACCCAGGCAGGTTTGAACAAGGCCCAAAAAAACTCCCTGGTCTCTCTTTGGAAACCTTCCCGATCCTGACAGGCTTGATTCGGACATCGAAGTTACCAGAGCTCCTGGTTCCGGCCTCCAGCCAGTGCTCGCCTCGCAGAGGCTCTGTCCCCCTCCTCCAAGATTAATTCTGGGCCCTGCCCTGGATCCCAGACCTCTGCTCTCAACTCTTGCAGGATCGAAACTGAATCAAAACCTGAGGCGGGAGTGACGGGATGGTGTGGAGAGGACGTTGCCTCTTGTGGGAGAATCTCGAACGGGATTCACGGTCTATAAAAAATAAGACTGAGGCGAGGAGAATTCTCTTCCCCTCAGAGGGTCGCGAGGTTCCAGAACTCTCTGCCTGAAAAGGTCGTGGATGCAGAACCTTCGAATATTTTTAAGGCAGAGGAGGGTAGATTTTGGTTAACGAGGGGTGGGGGTGAAAGGTTATCGGGGGGTTAAGCAGAAATGTGGGTTTACAATCAGATAAGTTAGGAAGGCAAATGCAATGTTAGCATTCATGTAGAGAGGGCCGGAATACAAGACCAGGGATGTACTTCTGAGGCTGTATCAGGCTCTGGTCAGAACCCATTTGGAGTATTTTGAGCAACTTTTGGGCCCCGTATCTAAGGAAGGATGTGCTGGGCCTTGGAAAGGGTCCGGAGGAGGTTCACAAGAATGATCCCTGGAATGAAGAGCTTGTTGTATGAGGAACGGTTGAGGACTCTGGGTCTGTACTCGTTGGAGTTTAGAAGGATGAGGGGGGGATCTTATTGAAACTTACAGGATACTGCGAGGCCTGGATAGAGTGGACGTGGAGAGCATGTTTCCACTTGTAGGAAAAGCTAGAAGCAGAGGACACAATCTCAGACTAAAGGGACAATCCTTTAAAACAGAGATGAGGAGGAATTTCTTCAGCCAGAGGGTGGTGAATCTGTGGAACTCTTTGCCGCAGAAGGCTGTGGAGGCCAAATCACTGAGTGTCTTTAAGACAGAGAGATAGGTTCCTGATTAATAAGGGGAGCAGGGGTTATGGGGAGAAGGCAGGAGAATGGGGATGAGAAAATATCAGCCATGATTGAATGGCGGAGCAGACTCGATGGGCTGAGTGGCCTAATTCTGCTCCTGTGCCTTATGTTCTCATGGTCTTATAGATGGTATTGACTGACGGAGGAGCCTCAAGGGGGTCAAGCGGCCGTAACCTTGCTCAGAATGCAGACGTTCATAACCGTACCAAGGCCTTGACCCCTCACCCCACTGCTGCTTGCTCAAGTCTGCTTCAATGGGAGATCCCAGTGAGGCCACCCCATCGGAATCCAGCAGGGCAGGGATCCGCCGCCAGGGATCAGGGAATCCCAACTGGCCAGACGAGGGGAGCTGGAGGGGGGACCTCGATCCTGAATTTAGAGAAATACTGGGACTAGCTGACGGATCCGTGGGAGACGGAGCAGGTAGCGTCGGCGTTCGCTTTCCACGCTGACTTTACTCAGCGGCCTGTCGCAGGTTTCACCCACAGTCTCAGAGCTGAGGGTGAGCGTGATACCTGCTGGGTAGACAGAGAGCTGCGTAGTGCCCAGCAACATGTGGAGGGTGAGAGGGGAAAGAGCGCCGTGGCATATTGAGCAGCGGCACCTACACCCTACAAAGTCTAAACAAAAGCAATGAAATGGGACGGACCGCAAACACCTTCCCTGTCGATCCTCCCACGTCCTCCTTACTAACGTCTGGGGGGCTTGTGCCAAAGCTGGGAGAGCTGTCTCAACAGACTGGTCAACCACAGCCTGACATAGTCACACTCACAGAATCAAACCTCACAGACAATGACCACTAACCCCATTCCTGGGTATGGCCTGTCTCACCGGCAGGACAGACCCAGCAGAGGTGGGGGCAGAGTGGGATACAGTCGGGAGGGAGTTCCCCTGGGAGTCCTCAACATCCACTCTGGACCCCATGAAGCCCCGTGGCTTCAGGTTAAACATGGTCAGGGAAACCTCCTGCTGATCACCACGTACCAGCCACCATCAGCTGATCAGTCAGTTACTCCTCCATGTTGGACACCACTTGGAGGAAGCACTGAGGGTGGCAAGGGGGCACAGAATATGCTCTGGGTGGCTTCAATGTCCATCACCAAGAAGGGCTTGGTAGCACCATCACAGACCGAGCTGGCCGGGTCCTAAAGGACAATAGCTGCTCGACTGGGACGGCAGCAGGTGGTGAGGGAACCAACAAGAGGGAAAAACACACTGGACCTCATCCTCACCAACCTGCCTGCTGCAGATGTATCTGTCCATGACAATATCGGTAGGGGTGACCACCGCACAGTCCTTGTGGAGACAAAGTCCCATCTTCACATTGAGGATATCCTCCATCGTGTTGTGTGGCACGAACACTGTGCTAAATGGAACAGACTTCAAACAGATCTAGCAACTATAGGCGGGCATCCATGAGGTGCTGAGGGCCATCAGCAGCAGCAGAATTGTGTTCAACCACAATCTGTAACCTCACGGCTCGGCATATCCCCCACTCTCCCATTACCACCCAGCCAACCCTGGTTCAATGAAGGGCGCAGGAGAGCGTGCCAGGAGCAACATCAGGCAGACCGAAAAATGAGGTGTCAGCCTGGTGAAGCTACAACACAGGGTGACCTGTGCGCCAAACAGCATAAACAGCCAGTAATAGACAGAGCTCAGCGATTCCACAACAAACACATCAGATCTAAGCTCTGCTGTCCTGCCACATCCAGCCGTGAATGGTGGCCGACAATTAAACAACTCACTGGAGGAGGAGGCTCCACAAATATCTCCATCCTCAATGATGGAGGAGCCCAACACATCTGGGCAAAAGACAAGGCCGAGGCATTCGCAACAATCTTCAGCCAGAAGCTCCGAGTGGATGCTCCATCTCGGTCTCCTCCGGAGGTCCCCCAGCATCACAGATGTCAGTCTTCAGCCAATACGATTCACTCCACGTGATATCAATAAATGGCTGAAGGCAGTGGATACTGCAAAGGCTCTGGGCCCTGACAATATCCCAGCAATAGTACTGAAGACTTGTGCTCCAGAACTTTCCCCACCCCTAGCCAAGCTGTCCCAGTACAGCTGCAACACTGGCATCTACCCGGCAATGTGGACAATTTACTCATTATGCCCTGTACACAAAAAACCCTAGAAACACTGGAGTCAATGGGAACCAGGGGGGAAACTCTCCGCTGGGTGGGGTCATTCCCGGCACAAAGGAAGATGGTTGTGGTGGTTGGAGGTCAATCATCTCAGCTCCAGGACATCACTGCAGGAGTTCCCCAGGATAGTGTCCTCGGCCCCAACCATCTTCAGCCGCTTCATCAATGATCTCCCTTCCATCATAAGGTCAGAATTGGGGATGTTTGCGGATGACTGCACAATGTTCAGCCCCATTCGCGACTCCTCAGATACTGAAGCAGTCCGTGTCCAAATGCAGCAAGACCTGGACAATATCCAGGCTTGGGGCTAACAGGGGGCAAGTTACATTCACGCCACACAAGTGCCAGGCAATGACCATCTCCTACAAGAGAGGATCTAACCATCGACCCTTCACATTCAATGGCATTACCATCGCTGAATCCCCACAATCACCATCCTGGGGTTACCATTGATCAGAAACTGAACTGGACCCAGCCACATTAATACTGTGGCTACCAGGGCAGGTCAGAGGCTGGGAATCCTGCGGAGAGTAACTCACCTCCTGACCCCCCCAAAGCCTGTCCACCATCTACAAGGCACAAGTCAGGAGTGTGATGGGAGACTCTCCACTTGCCTGGATAAGTGCAACTCAAAAACCACCAAGTTCCCCTCCGAGTCACTCGCCACCCCGACTTGGACATATATCGGCCGTTCCTTCACTGTCGCTGGGTCAAACTTCCTCCCTAACAGCACAGTGGGTGTACCTACACCACACAGACTGCAGCGGTTCAAGAAGACGGCTCGCCCACCACCTTCTCAAGGGGCAATTAGAGATGGGGAATAAATGCTGGCCTAACCAGCGACGTCCACATCCTGGGAAAGAACCTTTAAACCGTTAGTCCCTCCATCTTTGGAGCCAATGGAATCATCCACAGGGAACAACGCAGGGAAGCAGCACACCAGGAACAAGGAGTTAAATGACCGCAGGGAGTGGCGCACTGTGACCCAGGACCAGAGGGGGCTGTGCTGAGATACAGGATCACAGGAAGCACACGGAAGCACACGGAAGCACACGGCTGTATCGGGACCCTAGACAGCTCGCTGATGTCAGCATTAACACTGGGACATGACCAGCTCTATCAACTACAATTTAGGTTAGATAGATAGGTAGATAGAACAGTGCAGCACAGAACAGGCCCTTCGGCCCTCGATGTTGCGCCGAGCAATGATCACCCTACTCAAACCCACGTATCCACCCTATACCCGTAACCCAACAAACCCCCCCCCCCCCTTTGGACTGTGGGAGGAAACCGGAGCACCCGGAGGAAACCCACGCACACACGGGGAGGACGTGCAGACTCCGCACAGACAGTGACCCAGCCGGGAATCGAACCTGGGACCCTGGAGCTGTGAAGCATTTATGCTAACCACCATGCTACCCTGCTGCCCCTAACTCGGTTGTCCGAACTCAGGGCGTAGAAGCCTGTAGGTTGCAGGAATAAGGAAGTCTCATCGATAGAGAGTGAGGCGCGTAGATCCACGTTTTTGCCCAGTTTCAGATGGTGGATGGTGAAGTCATTTCTGTCATGATCTGGCCAAGTGACACCTAAGGTTTTGCATCCAATCCGGCTCACTCCACGTGAGGGTCAGGTTAGGTGGATTGGCCACGCAAAATGGCTCCGTAGAGTCCAGGGTAGCTGGCGGGGATAGGGCGGGCTGTGGGGAGGGTGAACCTGGGTAGCCTGCTCCTCGGGAGGGCCGGCGCACACGCAAAGGGCCGAATGGCCTCCTTCTGCACTGTCAGGAATTCCATGAGGGCCCCCGAGAGTGTGCGGAGGGTGGCAGTGGGCAGGGATCTCTTTATTGATGAGGGTTTTCCGAGTTTGGAGGAGCTCTAGGAGGAGTTTGAGTTGCCGGGGGGTGGGGGAATGGGTTCGGGTACCTGTATGGAGGCAGGTCCCGAGCAGGATAATAATAATAATAATAATCGCTTATTGTCACAAGTCGGCGTCAGTGAAGTTACTGTGAAAAACCCCTAGTCGCCACATTCTGGCGCCTGTTCGGGGAGGCCGGAACGGGAATTGAACCCGCCCTGCTGGCCTCGTTCTGCATTACAAGCCAGCTGTTTAGCCCACTGTGCTAAACCAGCCCCTGATGAGGTCAGGTAATGTCGAGAACAGGGGCTGGGGAGGGGAGGGTCTCGGAAGTATATAAGGAGCTGATGGCGTGGGGAGGGGTCCCAATCGGGGAGGTGAAGAGGAAGTGGGAGGAAGAGTTGGGAGGGGAGTTGGAAGTCGGGATATGGGAGAAGACCCTGAGGAGAGTCGCTGCTTCCTCGCCGTGTGCCAGGCTCAGACTGATCCAGTTCCAGGTGGTCCACGGGGCTCGTATGACTGTGGCCCGGATGAGGTTTTTGAGGAGGTGGAGGACAGGTGTGGGCGGAGTGTGGAGGGGTCCTGCGAATCATGTGCACATGTTCTGGGCGTGTTCGAGGGGATTCTGGCAGGGGTTCGCATGTCAGAGGTCCTGGAAGGGAGGGTGACTCTGAGTCCGGAGGTGGCAATATTCGGAGCGTCGGAAGACCCGGGAGCCGGGGAAGGGGGGGGGCCTGGTGGCCCGGAGATGGATTTTGCTGGGATGGAGAGACTCGGAGCCTCCGAAGTCGCGGGTTTGGGTCAGTGACATTTCATAGGCTGGAGAAAGCTAAATTCGCCTTGAGGGGTTCGTTCGGAGGTGGCGTCCGTTCATCGACTTCTTCGAGAAAGATTGGACTGCCAGCTAATGATCGGGAAACCGCTGCGCGGGAGGGTGGCGGAAGTGGAGACGATCAATGAATTCAAAAGGAAATTGGACGGGCGCTTGGGGGAGATAAAAACATAGAGCGATGTGGGGGTGGGTGAGATTGAGAGGATTGCTCTCCTGTGGGAGGGCAGGGCCTCTTTCTGCATTGGAAATGACTCCCTTTTCCCCGACGCGTTTGTCTTTCCCCATGGGGTCATCAAAGTTCTGGTCAATCACACTCCATATCGACAATTATTTGGCTGGATTTACAGCCCCATGTCCTTCCGATCACACGCCAATCCCAATCATCGGAGCTGGGGCCCACCGGCACCCAGACACAGACGTGCCCACACGAGTGACGGGGTCCATCCACAGCCCACAGGTCCTGGGGCGAGGCGTGAATTCAGGACCTTCCAGCTCAGGGATAGGATCACTACCAACTGTGCCTCTCAGGTGCCAGACAATGAACCCTCTGATTCTCGGACATAAATACAAGAGCAGGTCCCAGGCTGGCAATCCTGTGCTCAGCAACTGATCTCCTCACTCCCCCAGTCAGTCCATCATCTACAAGTCAGGGGCGTAATGGAATACTCTCCACTTGCCTGGATGAGCGCAGCTCCAACAACACTCAAGAAGCTCAACTCCATCCAGGACAAAGCAGCCCCGCTTGATTGGCTCCCCTTCCACAAACATTCACTCCCTCCCCCACCGACACACAGTGTGTCCCATCTACGAGATGCATTGGACAAACCAGCCAATCCCATCACAAGAGTAGACAAAGGGTTACTCTGTATCTAACCCCGTGCTGTACCTGTCCTGGGAGTGTTTGATGGGGACAGTGTAGAGGGAGCTTTACTCTGTATCTAACCCCGTGCTGTACCTGTCCTGGGAGTGTTTGATGAGGACAGTGTAGAGGGAGCTTTACTCTGTATCTAACCCCGTGCTGAACCTGTCCTGGGAGTGTTTGATGGGGACAGTGTAGAGGGAGCTTTACTCTGTATCTAACCCCGTGCTGTCCCTGTCCTGGGAGTGTTTGATGAGGACAGTGTAGAGAGAGCGTTACTCTGTATCTAACCCCGTACTGTCCCTGTCCTGGGAGTGTTTGATGGGGACAGTGTAGAGAGAGCTTTACTCTGTATCTAACCCCGTGCTGTACCTGTCCTGGGAGTGTTTGATGGGGAAAGTGTAGAGGGAGCTTTACTCTGTATCTAACCCCGTGCTGTACCTGTCCTGGGAGTGTTTGATGGGGACAGTGTAGAGGGAGCTTTACTCTGTATCTAACCCCGTGCTGTACCTGTCCTGGGAGTGTTTGATGGGGACAGTGTAGAGGGAGCTTTACTCTGTATCTAACCCCGTGCTGTCCCTGTCCTGGGTGTGTTTGATGGGGACAGTGTAGAGGGAGCTTTACTCTGTATCTAACCCCGTGCTGTACCTGTCCTGGGAGTGATTGATGGGGACAGTGTAGAGGGAGCCTTACTCTGTATCTAACCCCGTGCTGTACCTGTCCTGGGAGTGTTTGATGGGGACAGTGTAGAGGGAGCTTTACTCTGTATCTAACCCCGTGCTGTACCTGTCCTGGGAATGTTTGATGGGGACAGTGTAGAGGGAGCTTTACTCTGTATCTATCCCCGTGCTGTACCTGTCCTGGGAGTGTTTGATGGGGACAGTGTAGAGGGAGCTTTACTCTGTATCTAGCCCTGTCCTGGGCAGCCAGCCTTACTTATATATACACACACACATATATAATATGTGTCAGGAGAAGATTGTCAATTATAATTCTCTAACAGTTCTGAAGTTTTCTTTTGCGTTTTAGCAACAGAGGGACCCTTGGTACAACATACAACTCATTTAAAGCCAAGAATCCTGTCAGTGCGTCGGAATGAGGCTAATTAATCTAATTCATTTGGGTTCTCCCACTCTCATAGATGTTGCACAATTTGTCCCACTTTCCGCAGACGTGGGACCTCGGCATGAGGTGTTATTGTAGCGGCTTGCCGCAAGAGGATTTAAACCTTCACCTTGTCGGGTGTGCGTACTGAGGCTAGCAACGGTCCAGCTCCGAGTGACTGGCACAGGTACAGATCGGGTCGTGCAGCCCCTGGAATGTCAGGCGGGCCGGGGGCGATTTTCGGATTTTTCTTTCGAGGTGTTTTGAGATGTTTCGAGGATTTTGGGCGGTCGATGGAGGGTCCAGCACAAAGGCGGGGTGCGGAACCTTCGATCTAGAAGGGGGCAGATTCCGGACTCCGGAACTCTCTCCGTGGATTTTGGCGCGGCTTTGGGACAAGGTCCCGCGTGGCGAACTGGTGTGAAAATGTGAAGGCCCATTGGACCCAGGGGTACGTAGCCGGGATGTTACAGAACTGGCAGGAAACAGGGGGTAATGGTCGATGGACGCTTTTGCGACTGGCAGACGGCTTCCAGTGGGGTTCCGGAAGGTTCCGCACTCCGCTCTTTGTGGTACGTATTAATGATATGGACGTTAATGTCGGGTGGGGGGGGGAGGGGGTGGTCAAAATGTTCTCAGACGACACACAAAACTGGCTGCGGGGTTGATAGCGATGAAGGTAGCTGTAGACGGCAGGAAGATACCGATGGGCTGGTCACGGTGGCGCGGGTGGGGGGGGGGGGTCATGTGAGAGTACCTTTAAGAAATCGGTGTTTAAGAAGTGTACCTTTAAGAAATGAGTGTTTATCAGTGATGTCAGAGTATGGATGGAGCTGGGCTGCCTGTCAGCTTTTTACTTTCGTTTTAGGCTGTTTGCTGCAGGGTGAGTTTTAGTTTCGTTTTCAGCGTTGGAGCTGAAGCCAGACAGAGCAGGCGTACTGCTGTTCTCTCTGCCATGAAAAGACTATCTCTTGATCATTTGGTGAATTCAGAATTATAAATGGTCTCAGTAGTGAATGTAAACCTGATGTGCTTCTGCTAAAATTTGTTTCTTTTGCCTTCTGGATGTTGTTTGGGAAGTTATTAAGGATTACTTAGTGTTGTATTCTTTGGGGGTTGGATTTGAATTGATGGTTGCTAAGATGTTCACTGTCCGTTTCAAAAAGGTTAACTTGAGTTCGTAGAATAAACATTGTTTTGCTTTAAAAAATCCTTTTCCATTTCTGCTGTAGAGTGGGCCGTGTGCTTCCCGTACCTCAACCTAGTGAAAGTTGTGGGTCAGGTGAACTCCATGGTACACTTTGGGGTTCTCTAAACCCTGGCCCATCACAGGGGTCAGAGAAGAGTGGGGCGGTGCATTTGGGGAAGTTGAACATGACAGTAAGTGGGAGAGTCCCGAGGTGTGTGCGGGAAGCGAGGGACCTACGCCACACGGAGCGTGGCGGGACAAGAAGGATAAAGAATCTGTCGGCCAAAATATGTCGAAACCCATGAAGAAGGTTGGTGGCAAGAGGGCAATCCAGCGACGGAGTCATGAAGCCCGCGGAGCTCAGCGGGGAGAGAAGGTAGTGGTGCTCATTCCACGGGGGAAACGCTGACTGAGGCAATGGCGCAGAAGTTTGAGAAACGGTTTGCGAGGCATTTTGAGGTGCGGGGCCAGGGTGAGGAGATGATGGAAACCCCTTGGGCGGTCAGTTGAGGAGGCACTTAGGTGGCGAAGGAGCACGGAGGGGCGCTGAAGGGCGTGGAGGCGGCGCAGGGATCAAATGGCCTCGTCGGAAGCTGAGGTGTTGCTGGCGGAGGAGAGGAACAAGGCTCCGAGGGTAAAGGTGAATGATTCGGCGAACAGGCCGAGGAGGGAGAACCTCAGGAGCATCATGGGGAGGAGGCAGGAGGGTGGCGAAGAGTTGTGATTGAATGGCGGAGAAGACACGACGGGCCGAGTGGCCTAATTCTGCTCCTATGTCTTATGGGCTCATGGGACCCGAGGTGGGCAGGAATCCTCGTCAGGAGATACCAAGGTGTGGGAGCGGAGTTGGCGAAGCGGCGGGCGGCTTTCAATAAGGCGAAGTCAGCACTATTCAGGAGCGGAGTCCGTTTTGGACGGGTGTAGCAGAGAGTGATATTTTGGTCAAAAGATCATTTTGTTCAGTGCATCGGAGGAGGCGCAGGCTTGGTCAAGGAGAATGGACTTGGACTTGATTGGGTGGATTCGATTGGGACCTTAATGGGGACAGTTGGGTAAGGGTTGGTTTGGGAGGGGTTGTAGTTTGTACCGTTGTATGTCTGGGATGGAAGGGGCTAGGGTTGTCGAGGGATAGTGGTCAGGGCAGCAGAATGGGGTACATGGTCCCTGGGGGGAGTCCCCAAGACACGTTGGCTCAGGTACTGGGTCCCAAAGGGTCATCCACTGAAATTAATCTGAATTTGCAATTGACTGAATGAACACCAAACGCTCCCACCGACTCAGTCGGGGGGCTGTTCCATTCGTCGAAATGTTCATTCCTCTCCCCCCGCCCCACAAGCGGGGGTCTTCAGTGTCCTCTGACTGTCCTCTCCTGGACTTGATGAGAAAACCCACATCATCGAGACCCTTCAGAAAGCTAAACACCATAACCGTACCGGCTCTCAACTTTCGCTCTCTTGCGAATGTTCCCAATCCACAAAGATGGTTCTTCGCAAACCAATGTTTCCGTATCCTCGGCCATTCCGTCTGAGGCCTCCACAGCTCCCTCCCTATCAACAGCTCTGCTGTGCACTGCGTGCAATGCAGGGACCACAACTGTACTGGGGATTCCAGATGTGGCCATGCCTCACTATTTCTGCTCAACATTGGCCTGTTCTGAAGAGCCAGCTTTTGATAAACTCGATTCCACCGAGGGGCATTGTGAAAGCTTCGAGATATTGTCGATCAGCACCCCTTCTGCCACCTACAAGATTCCCGTCTCCCCCCCCCCACCACCGGCGCACAGCGGCACCCGTGCGTACCGTCTACAAGACGCAGCGCAGCGACTCACCAAGGCTCCTTCGACAGCACTTCCACCACCGCTACCACTTTGGGGACATGGGGGACATCACCGCCCTGACTGGGAAATATATCGGCCGTTCCTTCACTGTCACTGGGTCAAAATCCTGCAACTCAATCCCTAACAGCACAGTGGGTGTACCTACCCAGAAGACCGGCTCACCTACAACCTTTCAAGGGGCAATCAGGAAAGAGCAACACATGCTGACTTTGCCAAAGATGCTTACATGGCATGAATGAATAACAAATCCCAACCAGCCAGCTATTGTTCCTATCAAAATGATCCTGGTTGATGTCTAGACAGCTACCTGCAAGTCAGACATCACTTAGTCCCACATTCTCCCCACTCCCCGTGGGAGTGAGTCCCACATTCTCCCCACTCCCCGTGGGAGCGAGTCCCACATTCTCCCCCACTCCCCGTGGGAGCGAGTCCCACATTCTCCCCACTCCCCGTGAGAGCGAGTCCCACATTCTCCCCACTCCCCGTGGAAGCGAGTCCCACATTCTCCCCCACTCCCCGTGGGAGCCAGTCCCACATTCTCCCCACTCCCCGTGGGAGTGAGTCCCACATTCTCCCCCACTCCCCGTGGGAGACAGTCCCACATTCTCCCCCACTCCCCGTGGGAGACAGTCCCACATTCTCCCTACTCTCTGTGGGAGCGAGTCCCACATTCTCCCCACTCCCCGTGGGAGTGAGTCCCACATTCTCCCCCACTCCCCGTGGGAGGGAGTCCCACATTCTCCCCACTCCCCCGTGGGAGCGAGTCCCACATTCTCCCCCACTCCCCGTGGGAGCGAGTCCCACATTCTCCCCACTCCCCGTGGGAGCGAGTCCCACATTCTCCCCACTCCCGTGGAAGCGAGTCCCACATTCTCCCCCCACTCCCCGTGGGAGCCAGTCCCACATTCTCCCTACTCTCTGTGGGAGCGAGTCCCACATTCTCCCCACTCCCCGTGGGAGTGAGTCCCACATTCTCCCCCACTCCCCGTGGGAGGGAGTCCCACATTCTCCCCACTCCCCGTGGCAGCGAGTCCCACATTCTCCCCACTCCCCGTGGGAGGGAGTCCCGCATTCTCCCCACTCCCCGTGGGAGCGAGTCCCACATTCTCCCCACTCCCCGTGGGAGCGAGTCCCACATTCTCCCCACTCCCTGTGGGAGCGAGTCCCACATTCTCCCCACTCCCCGTGGGAGCGAGGCCCACATTCTCCCCACTCCCCGTGGGAGCCAGTCCCACATTCTCCCCACTCCCCGTGGGAGGGAGTCCCACATTCTCCCCCACTCCCCGTGGGAGCGAGTCCCACATTCTCCCCACTCCCCTGGGAAAGGGAAGTATCTCCTGAAATCCCCATTGGATTTATTAGTGTCTGGTTTATATCGATGCTCCCCTGGCTCTGGTCTCACAGACATGTGGAAACATCTTCTCCATGTCCGCCCTATGGAATCTGCTCATAATCTCTTCATGTGGAGAGCATTTATCTTCAGCAGCCTTTGATTCAAGGTAACTGGTTAATGGGCCCAACAGATATCAGAATGAAGCTGGTTGCACGGGGAAATACAGGAGCAGCCGGCACAATCATTGTACCGGGAACAACACTCATGTCAACTTCAACTTGCCCATCAGTCCTGGGTTCACTGACTAACATTGGCTCCTAATTCCTCAATCCCACAATTGTAAACTTCTCATGCTTCTGTCCAACCCTCCCTATCTCTGTAACCTCCTCCAGCCCTACAACCCTCCCTATCTCTGTAACCTCCTCCAGCCCTACAACCCTCCCTATCTCTGTAACCTCCTCCAGTCCCTACAACCCTCCCTATCTCTGTAACCTCCTCCAGCCCTACACCCCTCCCTATCTCTGTAACCTCCTCCAGCCCCTACAACCCTCCCTATCTCTGTAACCTCCTCCAGCCCCTACACCCCTCCCTATCTCTGTAACCTCCTCCAGCCCCTACAACCCTCCCTATCTCTGTAACCTCCTCCAGTCCCCTACAACCCTCCCTATCTCTGTAACCTCCTCCAGCCCCTACAACCCTCCCTATCTCTGTAACCTCCTCCAGCCCCTACAACCCTCCCTATCTCTGTAACCTCCTCCAGCCCATACAACCCTCCCTATCTCTGTAACCTCCTCCAGCCCCTACAACCCTCCCTATCTCTGTAACCTCCTCCAGCCCCTACAACCCTCCCTATCTCTGTAACCTCCTCCAGCCCCTACACCCCTCCCTATCTCTGTAACCTCCTCCAGTCCCTACAACCCTCCCTATCTCTGTAACCTCCTCCAGCCCCTACACCCCTCCCTATCTCTGTAACCTCCTCCAGCCCCCTACACCCCTCCCTATCTCTGTAACCTCCTCCAGCCCCTACAACCCTCCCTATCTCTGTAACCTCCTCCAGCCCCTACACCCTCCCTATCTCTGTAACCTCCTCCAGCCCCTACAACCCTCCCTATCTCTGTAACCTCCTCCAGCCCATACAACCCTCCCTATCTCTGTAACCTCCTCCAGCCCCTACAACCCTCCCTATCTCTGTAACCTCCTCCAGCCCATACAACCCTCCCTATCTCTGTAACCTCCTCCAGCCCCTACAACCCTCCCTATCTCTGTAACCTCCTCCAGCCCCTACAACCCTCCCTATCTCTGTAACCTCCTCCAGCCCCTACAACCCTCCCTATCTCTGTAACCTCCTCCAGCCCCTACACCCTCCCTATCTCTGTAACCTCCTCCAGCCCCTACAACCCTCCCGATCTCTGTAACCTCCTCCAGCCCCTACAACCCTCCCTATCTCTGTAACCTCCTCCAGCCCCTACAACCCTCCCTATCTCTGTAACCTCCTCCAGCCCCTACAACCCTCCCTATCTCTGTAACCTCCTCCAGCCCCTACAACCCTCCCTATCTCTGTAACCTCCTCCAGCCCCTACAACCCTCCCTATCTCTGTAACCTCCTCCGCCCCTACAACCCTCCCTATCTCTGTAACCTCCTGCCAGCCCCTACAACCCTCCCTATCTCTGTAACCTCCTCCAGCCCCTACAACCCTCCCTATCTCTGTAACCTCCTCCAGCCCCTACAACCCCTCCCTATCTCTGTAACCTCCTCCAGCCCCTACACCCTCCCTATCTCTGTAACCTCCTCCAGCCCCTACAACCCCTCCCTATCTCTGTACCTCCTCCAGCCCTACACCCCTCCCTATCTCTGTAACCTCCTCCAGCCCCTACACCCTCCCTATCTCTGTAACCTCCTCCAGCCTCTACAACCCCTCCCTATCTCTGTAACCTCCTCCAGCCCTACAACCCTCCCTATCTCTGTAACCTCCTCCAGCCCCTACAACCCTCCCTATCTCTGTAACCTCCTCCAGCCCCTACAACCCTCCCTATCTCTGTAACCTCCTCCAGCCCCGACAACCCTCCCTATCTCTGTAACCTCCTCCAGCCCTACAACCCTCCCTATCTCTGTAACCTCCTCCACCCCAACAACCCTCCCTATCTCTGTAACCTTCCTCCAGCCCCGACAACCCTCCCTATCTCTGTAACCTCCTCCAGCCCCTACAACCCACCCTATCTCTGTAACCTCCTCCAGCCCCTACAACCCACCCTATCTCTGTAACCTCCTCCAGACCCTACAACCCTCCCTACCTCTGTAACCTCCTCCAGCCCCTACAACCCTCCCTATCTCTGTAACCTCCTCCAGCCCCTACAACCCACCCTCTCTCTGTAACCTCCTCCGCCCCTACAACCCTCCCTATCTCTGTAACCTCCTCCAGCCCCTACATCCCTCCCTATCTCTGTAACCTCCTCCAGCCCCTACACCCCTCCCGATCTCTGTAACCTCCTCCAGCCCCTACACCCCTCCCTATCTCTGTAACCTCCTCCAGCCCCTACAACCCCTCCCTATCTCTGTAACCTCCTCCAGCCCCTACACCCTCCCTATCTCTGTAACCTCCTCCAGTCCCTACACCCCTCTTTATCTCTGTACCTCCTCCAGCCCCTACAACCCTCCCTATCTCTGTAACCTCCTCCAGCCCCTACAACCCTCCCTATCTCTGTAACCTCCTCCAGCCCCTACAACCCTCCCTATCTCTGTAACCTCCTCCAGCCCCTACAACCCTCCCTATCTCTGTAACCTCCTCCAGCCCCTACAACCCTCCCTATCTCTGTAACCTCCTCCAGCCCCTACACCCTCCCTATCTCTGTAACCTCCTCCAGCCCCTACAACCCTCCCTATCTCTGTAACCTCCTCCAGCCCTACACCCCTCCTATCTCTGTAACCTCCTCCAGCCCCTACAACCCTCCCTATCTCTGTAACCTCCTCCAGCCCCTACACCCTCCCTATCTCTGTAACCTCCTCCAGCCCCTACACCCTCCCTATCTCTGTAACCTCCTCCAGCCCCTACAACCCTCCCTATCTCTGTAACCTCCTCCAGCCCCTACAACCCTCCCTATCTCTGTAACCTCCTCCAGCCCCTACAACCCTCCCTATCTCTGTAACCTCCTCCAGCCCCTACACCCCTCCCTATCTCTGTAACCTCCTCCAGCCCCTACACCCCTCCCTATCTCTGTAACCTCCTCCAGCCCCTACACCCCTCCCTATCTCTGTAACCTCCTCCAGCCCCTACACCCCTCCCTATCTCTGTAACCTCCTCCAGCCCCTACAACCCTCCCTATCTCTGTAACCTCCTCCAGCCCCTACACCCCTCCCTATCTCTGTAACCTCCTCCAGCCCCTACAACCCTCCCTATCTCTGTAACCTCCTCCAGCCCCATACAACCCTCCCTATCTCTGTAACCTCCTCCAGCCCCTACACCCCTCCCTATCTCTGTAACCTCCTCCAGCCCTACAACCCTCCCTATCTCTGTAACCTCCTCCAGCCCCTACACCCCTCCCTATCTCTGTAACCTCCTCCAGCCCCTACACCCCTCCCTATCTCTGTAACCTCCTCCAGCCCCTACACCCCTCCCTATCTCTGTAACCTCCTCCAGCCCCTACACCCCTCCATATCTCTGTAACCTCCTCCAGCCCCTACAACCCTCCCTATCTCTGTAACCTCCTCCAGCCCTACAACCCCTCCCTATCTCTGTAACCTCCTCCAGCCCCTACAACCCACCGCCCTATCTCTGTAACCTCCTCCAGCCCCTACAAACCCCTCCCTATCTCTGTAACCCTCCTCCAGCCCCTACAACCGCCTCCCTATCTCTGGTAACCTCCTCCAGCCCCTACACCCCCATATCTCTGTAACCTCCTCCAGTCCCTACAACCCCCTCTTTATCTCTGCACCTCCTCCAGCCCTACACCCCTCCCGATCTCGTAACCTCCTCCACCCCCAACAACCCTCCCTATCTCTGTAACCTCCTGCAGCCCCTACAATCCTCCCTATCTCTGTAACCTCCTCCATCTCCTTCACCCCTCCCTATCTCTGTAACCTCCTCCAGCCCCTACACCCTCTCTATCTCTGTAAGCTCCTCCAGCCTCTACACCCCTCCCTATCTCTGTAACCTCCTCCAGCCCCAACACCCCTCCCTATCTCTGTAACCTCCTCCAGCCCCTACAACCCCCCCTATCTCTGAAAACTGCTCCAGCCCCTACAGCCCTCCCTATCTCTGTAACCTCCTCCCACCCCTACAACCCTCCCTATCTCTGTAACCTCCTCCAGCCCCTACAACCCCCTCCCATTCTCTGTAACCTCCTCCAGCCCCTACAACCCCCCTCCCTATCTCTGTAACCTCCTCCAGCCCCTCCCCCCCTATCTCTGTAACCTCATCCACCCCTACACCCCTCCCTATCTCTGTAACCTCCTCCAGCCGCTACAACAACAAACCCCCTCCCTACTCTGGAACCTCCTCCAGCCCCTACCAACCCCCTCCCTATCTGTAACCTCCTCCAGCCCCTACACCCCCTCCCTATCTCTGTAACCTCCTCCAGCCCCTACACGCCTCCTATCTCTGTAACCTCCTCCAGCCCCTATACCCCTCCCTATCTCTGTAACCTCCTCCAGCCTCTACAACCCTCCCTATCTCTGTAACCTCCTCCAGCCCCGACACCCCTCCCTATCTCTGTAACCTCCTCCAGCCCTACAACCCTCCCTATCTCTGTAACCTCCTCCAGCCCCTACACCCCTCCCTATCTCTGTAACCTCCTCCAGCCCCTACAACCCTCCCTATCTCTGTAACCTCCTCCAGCCCCTACAACCCTCCCTATCTCTGTAACCTCCTCCAGCCCTACAACCCTCCCTATCTCTGTACCTCCTCCAGCCCCTACAACCCTCCCTATCTCTGTAACCTCCTCCAGCCCCTACAACCCTCCCTATCTCTGTAACCTCCTCCAGCCCCTACAACCCTCCCTATCTCTGTAACCTCCTCCAGCCCCTACAACCCTCCCTATCTCTGTAACCTCCTCCAGCCCTACAACCCCTCCCTATCTCTGTAACCTCCTCCAGCCCCGACAACCCTCCCTATCTCTGTAACCTCCTCCAGCCCCTACACCCTCCCTATCTCTGTAACCTCCTCCAGCCCCCCACCCCTCCTATCTCTGTAACCTCCTCCAGTCCCTACAACCTCCCTATCTCTGTAACCATCCAGCCCCCTAGAACCCTCCCTATCTCTGTAACCTCCTCCAGCCTCTACAACCCCTCCCTGTCTCTGTAACCTCCTCCAGCCCCCAACACCCTCCCTATCTCTGTACCTCCTCAAGCCCCTACAACCCTCCCTATCTCTGTAACCTCCTCCAGCCCCTACAACCCTCCCGATCTCTGTAACCTCCTCCAGCCCCAACAACCCTCCCTATCTCTGTAACCTCCTCCAACCCCGACACACCCTCCTATCTCTGTAACCTCCTGCAGCCCCTACAACACTCCCTATCTCTGTAATCTCCACCAGCCCCTACAACCCTCCCTATCTCTGTAGCCTCCTCCAGCCCCGACAACCCTACCTATCTTTGTAACCTCCTCCAGCCCCAACCCCCCCCCATCTCTGTAACCTCCTCCAGCCCTCCACCCCTCCCTATCTCTGTAACCTCCTCCAGCCCCTACAACCCTCCCTATCTCTGTAACCTCCTCCAGCCCCTACAACCCTCCCTATCTCTGTAACCTCCTCCAGCCCTACAACCCTCCCTATCTCTGTAACCTCCTCCAGCCCCTACAACCCTCCCTATCTCTGTAACCTCCTCCAGCCCCTACAACCCTCCCTATCTCTGTAACCTCCTCCAGCCCCTACAACCCTCCCTATCTCTGTAACCTCCTCCAGCCCCTACAACCCTCCCTATCTCTGTAACCTCCTCCAGCCCCTACAACCCTCCCTATCTCTGTAACCTCCTCCAGCCCCTACAACCCTCCCTATCTCTGTAACCTCCTCCAGCCCCTACAACCCTCCCTATCTCTGTAACCTCCTCCAGCCCCTACAACCCTCCCTATCTCTGTAACCTCCTCCAGCCCCTACAACCCTCCCTATCTCTGTAACCTCCTCCAGCCCCTACAACCCTCCCTATCTCTGTAACCTCCTCCAGCCCCTACAACCCTCCCTATCTCTGTAACCTCCTCCAGCCCCTACACCCCTCCCTATCTCTGTAACCTCCTCCAGCCCCGACACCCCTCCCTATCTCTGTAACCTCCTCCAGCCCCTACAACCCCTCCCTATCTCTGTAACCTCCTCCAGCCCTACAACCCTCCCTATCTCTGTAACCTCCTCCAGCCCCTACACCCTCCCTATCTCTGTAACCTCCTCCAGCCCCTACACCCTCCCTATCTCTGTAACCTCCTCCAGCCCCTACACCCCTCCCTATCTCTGTAACCTCCTCCAGCCCCTACAACCCTCCCTATCTCTGTAACCTCCTCCAGCCCCTACAACCCTCCCTATCTCTGTAACCTCCTCCAGCCCCTACAACCCCTCCCTATCTCTGTAACCTCCTCCAGCCCCTACACCCTCCCTATCTCTGTAACCTCCTCCAGCCCCTACACCCCTCCCTATCTCTGTAACCTCCTCCAGCCCCTACAACCCTCCCTATCTCTGTAACCTCCTCCAGCCCCTACAACCCTCCCTATCTCTGTAACCTCCTCCAGCCCCTACACCCCTCCCTATCTCTGTAACCTCCTCCAGCCCCTACAACCCTCCCTATCTCTGTAACCTCCTCCAGCCCCTACAACCCTCCCTATCTCTGTAACCTCCTCCAGCCCCTACAACCCTCCCTATCTCTGTAACCTCCTCCAGCCCCTACACCCCTCCCTATCTCTGTAACCTCCTCCAGCCCCTACAACCCTCCCTATCTCTGTAACCTCCTCCAGCCCCTACACCCCTCCCTATCTCTGTAACCTCCTCCAGCCCCTACACCCCTCCCTATCTCTGTAACCTCCTCCAGCCCCTACAACCCTCCCTATCTCTGTAACCTCCTCCAGCCCCTACAACCCTCCCTATCTCTGTAACCTCCTCCAGCCCCTACAACCCCTCCCTATCTCTGTAACCTCCTCCAGCCCCTACAACCCTCCCTATCTCTGTAACCTCCTCCAGCCCCTACACCCCTCCCTATCTCTGTAACCTCCTCCAGCCCCTACAACCCTCCCTATCTCTGTAACCTCCTCCAGCCCCTACAACCCTCCCTATCTCTGTAACCTCCTCCAGCCCCTACAACCCTCCCTATCTCTGTAACCTCCTCCAGCCCTACAACCCCTCCCTATCTCTGTAACCTCCTCCAGCCCTACACCCCTCCCTATCTCTGTAACCTCCTCCAGCCCCTACACCCCTCCCTATCTCTGTAACCTCCTCCAGCCCCTACAACCCTCCCTATCTCTGTAACCTCCTCCAGCCCTACAACCCTCCCTATCTCTGTAACCTCCTCCAGCCCTACAACCCTCCCTATCTCTGTAACCTCCTCCAGCCCCTACAACCCTCCCTATCTCTGTAACCTCCTCCAGCCCCTACAACCCTCCCTATCTCTGTAACCTCCTCCAGCCCCTACAACCCTCCCTATCTCTGTAACCTCCTCCAGCCCCTACAACCCTCCCTATCTCTGTAACCTCCTCCAGCCCCTACAACCCTCCCTATCTCTGTAACCTCCTCCAGCCCCTACAACCCTCCCTATCTCTGTAACCTCCTCCAGCCCCTACACCCCTCCCTATCTCTGTAACCTCCTCCAGCCCCTACACCCCTCCCTATCTCTGTAACCTCCTCCAGCCCCTACAACCCTCCCTATCTCTGTAACCTCCTCCAGCCCCTACAACCCTCCCTATCTCTGTAACCTCCTCCAGCCCCTACAACCCTCCCTATCTCTGTAACCTCCTCCAGCCCCTACACCCCTCCCTATCTCTGTAACCTCCTCCAGCCCCTACACCCCTCCCTATCTCTGTAACCTCCTCCAGCCCCTACACCCCTCCCTATCTCTGTAACCTCCTCCAGCCCCTACACCCCTCCCTATCTCTGTAACCTCCTCCAGCCCCTACACCCCTCCCTATCTCTGTAACCTCCTCCAGCCCCTACAACCCTCCCTATCTCTGTAACCTCCTCCAGCCCCTACACCCCTCCCTATCTCTGTAACCTTCTGCGGTTATTGATCATATGTCTCTAATTCCTGGCATGATCCTGCTGTCCGGAATTGCCGGATGTATTGTCGCTCTCTGGCTCCAGGGATTTGTTTTAAATATTTATGTCAATCACATCTCAGGTCTAATTTGGAAAAAGAGACACCGTTTCCATGGAAACTGAGAGATGTTAAAAAGCAGATTGCAGGATGTCAGCAGTACCAAAGGAAGCCTCAGGGTGGCACTGCACACAGACACATAGATACACACACATGTGGACACACACGCACACGCGCATGTGCTCAGACACACGCACACAGATACACACTCGTGTTGGCATGCACACATACACATGCATGTGCACACAGATACACACGCATGTGCTCAGACATACGCACACAGGTACACACGCGTGTGCGTACGCACACACGCACCTGCAGACGCACGCACGTACAAAAAAGCACATACAAACATGCACACACAGGCATTAACGCACATGCACACACCTGCGCGCGCACACGCAGAAGCACATGCAGGCATGTGCACATAGGCATACGAACACACATGTGCACACACACACACAGATACAGACACGCATGTACACGTGCGCACACAGACAGGCACATGCACACACACGTACACACAAAAACACATGCAGACTGCAGACATGTGCACACAGACAGGCACATGCACACACACGTACACACAAAAACACATGCAGACTGCAGACATGTGCACACATACACGCACATGCGCACACGCGAGCTTGTAGATGCAGAAGCACAAACAGACACACGCGCACAAGCGTGCACCCACAGAAGCAGATACACATATACACACAGACACATACACTCTTGCATGCACACACACACTCAAACATAGACACAATTATAAACAGAAACACATTTTCTCTCTCACATACACACACACACACTCACACAAATCCATTCAATAAACAGCAGAATTTCATTCTGTATTCAAGGCATGCACAGCTGCAGTAAAGGCTTTCCGGAAAACTGCATCTAACAATCCTCCACCCACTCTTCTCTCTCCCTTGCTCCCTTCTCTCTCTTTCTCTCTCTCTCTCGCATTTACCTTCCCCCTTTCATTCATGCTACCTTGAGGCTTCTTTTCCATCTCTCTCTCTCTTTCCTTTCCCTCGCTCTCATGTTTACACCATTTCTCTCACTCGCTCACTCATTCCTTTGCTTCCCTCTTTCCTCTCCTTCTTCCCCTCATTCCCCCCCCCCCCCCCCCCCCCCCCCCCCCGCCCCGTTTCCTCTCTCTCCTCCGTCGACGAGGTGAATTGCTGGCAGAGATTGGCAGTAGGGGGGGTTGTTGAACGGGACCGTGTGTTCAGATGTTAGAAACTGACTGCGACAATACAGAGCAAATGGTCCCCAGAACCTGCCCCCACCCAAATCCTCGAAATTCACAATCCGCTTCCAAACGCAACAGGTGGCAGCCCTCAGATACCACCCTGATACATCAGGGCACACGTGCAAGCAAAGGTATGCTTGCACACGCACGTGCGCACACACACACACACACAGACATGGGCATACACACACACATACGGACACTTACAAGGGCACACATACACAAGGAAACACACACACAAGGACACACACACACAAGGACACACACAAGGAAACTCACACACAAGGACACACACACAGACACACACGGACACACAGAGAAAAGGACACAAGCGTACTCAATGACACAAGCATGCAAGGACATCCACAAGGATACACATACAAGGACACACACACAGAAAGATACAGATGCAAGGACACACACAGAAGGACACACACACAACGACACACACCACACACAGAAAGATACACATGCAAGGACACACACACACACACATACAAGGACACACACACACAAGGACACACACACAACGACACACACCACACACAGAAAGATACACATGCAAGGACACACACACATACAAGGACACACACACACACACACCCAAGGACACACACACAAGGACACAAACTCACATACTCACAGACACACACAAGGATATACACACAAGGACACACACAAGGATACATACACGGCCATGCACACAAACACACACAAGGACATACACACAAGGATATACACAAGGGAATTCCCCCCCCACACACACACACACACACAGAGACAAGGGCATAGATCTATTCCTCCGATATAGAACCTATTACATATATCTGTGTTACCAAGCTAAAGCAGGAATAAAGAGGATAACTTGATGCTATAATGCTGTGACTATTTAAACAGGAATATTGGATTAAGTCTGAACAAGGCACTCAGTGGGTTGGGTAGCTGGGGACACTGCCCACTGAGATACTGCTGCCTAGGAGACTAGTCCCACACTTGATGGAGGAACTGCAATGGGTCTTGGTGCTCGTTAGTGAGGGGAAGGTAAGATCTTCTCTCCTTCTGCCCTTATGGGAGGTTCATGCATGAGAGGATCGGGCACGCTGCTTCCCAAAGCAAATGAGCAAGCGAGCGCACACTTTCTGTTCCTGAATGGTCTGCTGTGAGGAGCTGCTCTAGGTTGACCAACAGCAGGTCCCAGGAAGGATCCATCGGGGGTGAAGGAGGCAGCAGGAGTAGAACGTGCAGATGCACCCCTTAGACTCGGAACATAGGAACAGGAGGAGGCCATTCAGCCCCTCGGGCCTGTCTCGCCAGTCAACAAGATCATGGCTGATCTGTGACCTAACTCCACTGTCTTTGCTCCATAATCAAGGAACAAAGAACAATACAGCACAGGTCAGGCCCTTCGGCCCTCCCAGCCTGTACTGGCCATGATACTACCCTTGGCCAAAACCCTTGTGCCGTATCCCTCTATACCCATCCTATCCATGTATTTGTCAAGATGCCTTTTGAACGCCGTTAATGTATCTGCTTCCACAGCCTCCCCCTGGCAACGCATTCCAGGCCCTCACCACCCTCTGTGTAAAATAACCTGCCTCGCACATCTCCTCTAAACTTTGCCCCACGGACCTTAAACCTATGCCCCCTGGTGATTGACCCCTCCACCCTGGGAAAGAGTGCCTGCCCATCCACTCTATCCATGCCCCTCATAATCTTGTAGACCTCTATCAGGTCGCCCCTCAACCTCCGTCTTTCTAATGAAAACAGTTCGAGTCTATTCAGCCTCTCCGCATAGCTAACACCCTCTAGTCCAGGCAACATCCTGGTAAACCTCCTCTGCACCCTCTCCCAAGCCTCCACGTCCTTCTGGTAGTGTGGCGACCAGAATTGTGCGCAATATTCCAAGTGCGGCTGTACCAAGGTTCTATACAACTGTAGCATGACGTGCCAGTTTTTATACTCAATCTCTTAAAATCTTTGCTTCACAAAAATCTATCAATCTCAGATTTAAAATGAACAACTGTTGTTGCTTCAACTGCTATACGTGGGAGAGAGTTCCAAATCTCTCCCACCTTCTGAGTGAAGATGTTCCTCCGAACATCTCTCCTCAACGGTCTGTCCCTCGTTTTTAGCCTATGCTGGGAGAGAGAGAGAAAAACGGAGAGTAATGAGGGAGAGCGATGGAAGAGTCGGGGCGGGGGGAGAGAAGAGAGAGATGGGGAGAGAAACGGGCGGGAGAGAGAGAGACAGACAAACAGAAAGAGAAAGAGAGACGGAGGGAGAAGGGGAGGGGAGAGAGACAGTGAGAGGAAGAGAATGGGAAGAGTAAGCTGCTGAATTGCATGGAAAGCAATAAAGAGCCAGAAATAGGCCCGAGACCAGAGCGAGTTGGGAAATCCTGGAAGCAGAGAGGTTGAAGAGATGGAGAAAACACTGGGAGGAGCCAGAGAGAGCGAATTCAATAGAAAGAGCAGATGGAGGACAGAGAGGAAATCTCACACCTGGTCTGAGTGTGCGGAAACACAGGGACAAACACCCAGATTCCTCACGGACTGTTCCCAGTTCCATTCCAGAAAGCTTGTTGATGAAGACAATCATTACTCCAGCTTCCACTTATTTACAGACTGAAAGATTACAAGTTTGCATCTCTGAGGTCATCCCCTCGCACACACGTGCGCACACACACAAAAAACACATGCACACAAACACAAACACACACAGACACAAACACACACACACACACACACACACAAAACACACGCACACAAACACAAACACAAACACCACACACACACACACACACAAAAAACACACGCACACAAACGCAAACACACACACCCACCCACACACACACCTACTGACATCCACCTGCATTAAACACAACTCAGATAGCTTTCTCTTGAAGCCCCTCAAATGAAAACAAAATGAAATTGAAAATCGCTTATTGTCGCGAGTAGGCTTCAATGAAGTTACTGTGAAAAGCCCCTAGTCGCCACATTCCGGAGCCTGTCCGGGGAGGCTGGTACGGGAATCGAACCGTGCTGCTGGCCTGTCTTGGTCTGCTGTCAAAGCCAGCGATTTAGCCCTGTGTGCGAAACCAGCCCCTCACGAAGACAGGAAAGCGTACGGGCCATTCAGCCCCTCTGTTCCGCCAATTGACGAGGTTGTGGCTGACCTGTGACCTAACCCGACGTAGCTGCCTCTGATCCACATCCCTGGCTGCCATTGGTTTCTATATATCCATCAATCTTAGATTTAAAATTTACAGTAATTGCTGTTTGTGGAAGAGAATTCAGTAGAAACTTATCTGAGGGAGGATGTCCTTGCCCTCGAGGGAGTGCAGAGAAGGTTTACCAGACTGATTCCTGGGAGGGCGGGACTGACGTACGAGGAGAGATTGAGTCGATTTGGATTGTATTCACTGGAGTTCAGAAGAATGGGGGGGGGGGGGGGGGGGGGGGGTGGATCTGATAGAAACCTATAAAACTCTAACAGGACTGGACAGGGTAGATGCAGGAAGGATGTTCCCGATGGGGACAGGGTAGATGCAGGAAGGATGTTCCCGGTGGGGACAGGGTAGATGCAGGAAGGATGTTCCCGATGGGGACAGGGTAGATGCAGGAAGGATGTTCCCGATGGGGACAGGGTAGATGCAGGAAGGACGTTCCCGATGGGGACAGGGTAGATGCAGGAAGGATGTTCCCGATGGGGACAGGGTAGATGCAGGAAGGATGTTCCCGATGGGGACAGGGTAGATGCAGGAAGGATGTTCCCGATGGGGACAGGGTAGATGCAGGAAGGATGTTCCCGATGGGGCCAGGGTAGATGCAGGAAGGATGTTCCCGATGGGGACAGGGTAGATGCAGGAAGGATGTTCCCGATGGGGACAGGGTAGATGCAGGAAGGATGTTCCTGATGGGGACAGAGTAGATGCAGGAAGGATGTTCCCGATGGGGACAGGGTAGATGCAGGAAGGATGTTCCCGATGGGGACAGGGTAGATGCAGGAAGGATGTTCCCGATGGGGACAGGGTAGACGCAGGAAGGATGTTCCCGATGGGGACAGGGTAGACGCAGGAAGGATGTTCCCGATGGGGACAGGGTAGATGCAGGAAGGATGTTCCCGATGGGGACAGGGTAGATGCAGGAAGGATGTTCCCGATGGGGACAGGGTAGATGCAGGAAGGATGTTCCCGATGGGGACAGGGTAGATGCAGGATGTTCCCGATGGGGACAGGTTAGCTGCAGGAAGGATGTTCCCGATGGGGACAGGGTAGATGCAGGAAGGATGTTCCCCGATGGGGACAGGGTAGATACAGGAAGGATGTTCCCGATGGGGACAGGGTAGATGCAGGAAGGATGTTCCCGATGGGGACAGGGTAGATGCAGGAAGGATGTTCCCGATGGGGACAGGGTAGATGCAGGAAGGATGTTCCCGATGGGGACAGGGTAGATGCAGGAAGGATATTCCCGATGGGGACAGGGTAGATGCAGGAAGGATGTTCCCGATGGGGACAGGGTAGATGCAGGAAGGATGTTCCCGATGGGGACAGGGTAGATGCAGGAAGGATGTTCCCGATGGGGACAGGGTAGATGCAGGAAGGATGTTCCCGATGGGGACAGGGTAGACGCAGGAAGGATGTTCCCGATGGGGACAGGGTAGTCGCAGGAAGGATGTTCCCCGATGGGGACAGGGTAGATGCAGGAAGGATGTTCCCGATGGGGACAGGGTAGACGCAGGAAGGATGTTCCCCGATGGGGACAGGGTAGATGCAGGAAGGATGTTCCCGATGGGGACAGGGTAGACGCAGGAAGGATGTTCCCCGATGGGGACAGGGTAGATGCAGGAAGGATGTTCCCGATGGGGACAGGGTAGATGCAGGAAGGATGTTCCCGATGGGGACAGGGTAGATGCAGGAAGGATGTTCCCGATGGGGACAGGGTAGATGCAGGAAGGATGTTCCCGATGGGGACAGGGTAGATGCAGGAAGGATGTTCCCGATGGGGACAGGGTAGATGCAGGAAGGATGTTCCCGATGGGGACAGGGTAGATGCAGGAAGGATGTTCCCGATGGGGACAGGGTAGATGCAGGAAGGATGTTCCCGATGGGGACAGGGTAGATGCAGGAAGGATGTTCCCGATGGGGACAGGGTAGATGCAGGAAGGATGTTCCCGATGGGGACAGGGTAGATGCAGGAAGGATGTTCCCGATGGGGACAGGGTAGATGCAGGAAGGATGTTCCCGATGGGGACAGGGTAGATGCAGGAAGGATGTTCCCGATGGGGACAGGGTAGATGCAGGAAGGATGTTCCCGATGGGGACAGGGTAGACGCAGGAAGGATGTTCCCGATGGGGACAGGGTAGACGCAGGAAGGATGTTCCCCGATGGGGACAGGGTAGATGCAGGAAGGATGTTCCCGATGGGGACAGGGTAGACGCAGGAAGGATGTTCCCCGATGGGGACAGGGTAGATGCAGGAAGGATGTTCCCGATGGGGACAGGGTAGATGCAGGAAGGATGTTCCCGATGGGGACAGGGTAGATGCAGGAAGGATGTTCCCGATGGGGACAGGGTAGATGCAGGAAGGATGTTCCCGATGGGGACAGGGTAGATGCAGGAAGGATGTTCCCGATGGGGACAGGGTAGATGCAGGAAGGATGTCCCGATGGGGACAGGGTAGATGCAGGAAGGATGTTCCCGATGGTGGAGGGTGTCCAGAATCAGGGGTCACAGTCTGAGGATACGGGGTAGACCATGTAGGACAGAGATGAGGACACATTTCTTCACCCAGAGAGTGGGCGGCCTGTGGAATTCGTTACCACAGGACGTAGTTGAGGCCAAAACATTGTCTGTTTACAAGAAGCAGTTAGATATAGCACTGAGGGCGAAGGGGGATCAAAGGGATATGGGGGGAAGCGGGATTAGACTATTGAGTTGGATGATCAGCCATGATCATAATGAATGACGCAGCAGGCTTGAAGAGCCAAATGGCCTCCTGCTGCTTCTATTTTCTATGTTTCTATATTAGAAATAAGATATAGTTTTAAATGTGTTTAATTTAATGTTTCGGTGCCTGGAAGGGTCGGGAGAGAGAAGGCAGTTCTCAGGTTCTACTGGAAGCAGTTGGTTTTAGAAGTTTAAACAGGGACCATCTCTCTCAGCCTTGCTAGAAGAAAAGCCGTACCAAGGTGGAATGGCGAAGAAAACAGATGCTGGAAATCTAAAGTCCAGCTGGTTAAGGAAAGGAGAGAAGTGAAGAGAAGTTTTGAAGAAGTCTTCACTTAAGTGAACAGAGACCAAGGTGCGGTTCAGAAGAATTCAAGGAAGTGTTCTGAGTTAAAGAGACAATTGCAGTAACCAGATTTAAAGTGGGACAGCAGCCTTCAAAGGTAAATCAAACGACTGGTGCCATTTTAATACAGTCTGGGAATCGAGACGGAAAGCAATTAAGAGCAATTTGCGCAGCAGACAAGGCAAAAAAAATTCCCAAAGGGGTCAGCGTAAAATCCTGGACTGGATTCACTGCCAAAAGTAGTTGTAATTAAAAGTGTCATCCGGAAAACCTGGATTTGGGAATGCATGCCGCTGAGGGAAAAAAAATATTGTGAGAGAAGAGGGCCGAAGGGCCTGTTCAGTGCTGTACTGTTCTCTGTTCTAAAGCAAGCTTTTGGGGGGGGAGCTTTGGAAACTCACATGTGCAAATCATCTGGGGGGGAATCTGAGGGGCTATCCACAGGCGGCAACTTGGGTTCAGGGCGGAGTGCGTGTATTTTCCCACTGTCATTCTGTGTGTTTAAAAGGGACTTTATATTAATGGCACCATCGTAGATTAAGATATACTTAATTAATACTTAAGGAGTATTGTACCACAATCCAAATGCTCCATGTTTCATAAACGTTTTATTCTTGTTCAAACTAATTAGTGACTCTTTTCATCCAGAACTGTTCACAGTCACCCCAGGAATGGCCCAACCAGGGCTCCGCATAGCTGAAGCATGACCTCCGCACCCCCCCCTCCCCCCGCCCCTCCCGATGTCACCGAGTCCTCTGGGTACAAAGGCCAACACACCGCGAGCCTTTCACATTATTTGGGATAAAATCACATGGAGCCCACGGCACGGAAATGGACCGTTCAGCCCATCACATCTGCGTTGGTACTCAGGGACCACGTGAAGCCCCACCCCACCCCAAACCCCCAGTCCAGGCTGGCTACATTTCGCCCCCGTCAGCGTGACCTTCTCTCCCATCCTCCCTCAGGCTACTGAACCGCCTCTGCACAGCTCCACTGCCCAAGCAGAACATTCAGAGATTCTAACCTCACTAAACATCAATCAGATATTGATCCCAAACCCTCAGTGACAAGTTCCTTCATCGCCCGTTCCTCCTCCATTGCAGGCCCCTTTACGAATTTACACACCTCCGTCCATTAAACCTCTGACCTGGAAGTTAACTTTCATTAAGGTAACAATGCAGATACTCTGTATCTAATCCCGTGCTGTACCTGTCCTGGGAGTGTTTGATGAGGACAGTGTAGAGGGAGCTTTCATCTGTATCTAACCCCGTGCTGTACCTGTCCTGGGAGTGTTAGATGGGGACAGTGTAGAGGGAGCTTTACTCTGTATCTAACCCCGTGCTGTACCTGTCCTGGGAGTGTTTGATGGGGACAGTGTAGAGGGAGCTTTACTCTGTATCTAACCCCGTGCTGTACCTGTCCTGGGAGTGTTTGATGGGGACAGTGTAGAGGGAGCTTTACTCTGTATCTAACTCCGTGCTGTACCTGTCCTGGGAGTGTTTGATGGGGACAGTGTAGAGGGACCCTTACTCTGTATCTAACCCCGTGCTGTACATGTCCTGGGAGTGTTTGATGGGGACAGTGTAGAGGGAGCTTTACTCTGTATCTAACCCCGTGCTGTACCTGTCCTGGGAGTGTTTGATGGGGACAGTGTATAGGGAGCTTTACTCTGTATCTAACCCCGTGCTGTACCTGTCCTGGGAGTGTTTGATGGGGACAGTGTAGAGGGAGCTTTACTCTGTATCTAACCCCGTGCTGTACCTGTCCTGGGAGTGTTTGATGGGGACAGTGTATAGGGAGCGTTACTCTGTATCTAACTCCTTGCTGTACCTGTCCTGGGAGTGTTTGATGGGGACAGTGTAGAGGGAGCTTTACTCTGTATCTAACCCCGTGCTGTACCTGTCCTGGGAGTGTTTGATGGGGACAGTGTAGAGGGAGCTTTACTCTGTATCTAACCCCGTGCTGTACCTGTCCTGGGAGTGTTTGATGGGGACAGTGTAGAGGGAGCTTTACTCTGTATCTAACTCCTTGCTGTACCTGTCCTGGGAGTGTTTGATGGGGACAGTGTAGAGGGAGCTTTACTCTGTATCTAACTCCTTGCTGTACCTGTCCTGGGAGTGTTTGATGGGGACAGTGTAGAGGGAGCTTTACTCTGTATCTAACTCCTTGCTGTACCTGTCCTGGGAGTGTTTGATGGGGACAGTGTAGAGGGAGCATTACTCTGTATCTAACCCCGTGCTGTACCTGTCCTGGGAGAGTTTGATGGGGACAGTGTAGAGGGACCCTTACTCTGTATCTAACCCTGTGCTGTACCTATCCTGGGAGTGTTTGATGGGGACAGCGTAGAGGCAGCTTTACTCTGTATCTAACCCCGTGCTGTACCTGTCCTGGGAGTGTTTGATGGGGATAATGTAGAGGGAGCTTTACTCTGTATCTAACCCCGTGCTGTACCTGTCCTGGGAATGTTTGATGGGGACAGTGTAGAGGGAGCTTTACTCTGTATCTAACCCCGTGCTGTACCTGTCCTGGGAGTGTATGATGGGGACAGTGTAGAGGGAGCTTTACTCTGTATCTAACCCCGTGCTGTATCTGTCCTGGGAGTGTTTGATGGGGACAGTGTAGAGGGAGCTTTACTCTGTATCTAACCCCGTGCTGTACCTGTCCTGGGAGTGTTTGATGGGGACAGTGTAGAGGGAGCTTTACTCTGTATCTAACCCCGTGCTGTACCTGTCCTGGGAGTGTTTGATGGAGACAGTGTAGAGGGAGCTTTACTCTGTATCTAACCCCGTGCTGTACCTGTCCTGGGAGTGTTTGATGGGGACAGTCTATAGGGAGCTTTACTCTGTATCTAACTCCTTGCTGTACCTGTCCTGGGAGTGTTTGATGGGGACAGTGTAGAGGGAGCTTTACTCTGTATCTAACCCCGTGCTGTACCTGTCCTGGGAGTGTTTGATGGGGACAGCGTAGAGGCAGCTTTACTCTGTATCTAACCCCGTGCTGTACCTGTCCTGGGAGTGTTTGATGGGGATAATGTAGAGGGAGCTTTACTCTGTATCTAACCCCGTGCTGTACCTGTCCTGGGAATGTTTGATGGGGACAGTGTAGAGGGAGCTTTACTCTGTATCTAACCCCGTGCTGTACCTGTCCTGGGAATGTTTGATGGGGACAGTGTAGAGGGAGCTTTACTCTGTATCTAACCCCGTGCTGTACCTGTCCTGGGAGTGTTTGATGGGGTCAGTTTAGAGGGAGCTTTACTCAGTATCTAACCCCGTGCTGTACCTGTCCAGGGACTGTTTGATTGGGACAGTGTATAGGGAGCTTTACTCTGTATCTAACCCCGTGCTGTACCTGTCCTGGGAGTGTTTGATGGGGACAGTGTAGAGGGAGCTTTACTCTGTATCTAACCCTGTGCTGTACCTGTCCTGGGAGTTTTTGATGGGGACAGTGATGAGGGAGCTTACTCTGTATCTAAGCCTGTGCTGTACCTGTCCTGGGAGTGTTTGATGGGGACAGTCTAGAGGGAGCTTTACTCTGTATCTAACCCCGTGCTATACCTGTCCAGGAAGTGTTTGATGGGGACAGTGTAGAGGGAGCTTTACTCTGTATCTAACCCCGTGCTGTACCTGTCCTGGGAGTGTTTGATGGGGACAGTGTAGAGGGAGCTTTACTCTGTATCTAACCCCGTGCTGTACCTGTCCTGGGGGTGTTTGATGGGACAGTGTAGAGGGAGCTTTACTCTGTATCTAACCCCGTGCTGTACCCGTCCTGGGAGTGTTTGATGGGGACAGTGTAGAGGGAGCTTTACTCTGTATCTAACCCCGTGCTGTACCTGTCCTGGGAGTGTTTGATGGGGACAGTGTAGAGGGAGCTTTACTCTGCATCTAACCCCGTGCTGTACCTGTCCTGGGAGTGTTTGATGGGGACAGTGTAGAGGGAGCTTTACTCTGTATCTAACCCCGTGCTGTCCCTGTCCTGGGAGTGTTTGATGGGGACAGTGTAGAGGGAGCTTTACTCTGTATCTAACCCCGTGCTGTACCTGTCCTGGGAGTGTTTGATGGGGACAGCGAAGAGGGAGAATTATTCTGTAATTCTTCTCTCTATTTATTCTGCCCAGACCCCTCGTGATGTTGAATCCCTTCATCAACTCTCTGCTTGGTCTTCTGTAAATCGTCTCACGGGAGCAACACAGTGGTTAGCACTGCTGCCCCACAGCAGCAGGGTTCCGGGTTCGATTCCCAGCTTGGATGTCTGTGCGGAGTTTGCACCTTCTCCCCGTGTCTGCGTGGGTTTCCTCTGGGTGCTCCGGTTTCCTCCCACAGTGCAAAGACGAGCAGGTTAGGTGGATTGGCCGTGATAAAAGTGTCCCTCGGTGTCCAAAGACGTGCAGGTCAGCTGGAGTTACAGGGATTGGGGTGGGGGAGTGAGCCTAGATGTGTTGCCCTCTCAGAGGGCCGCTCAAACTCGACGGGCCGAATGGCCGCCTTTCGCACTGTCGGGATTCTATCATCCTCCAGTCTACCCACGTAAGTGAACTTCCGCAACCCTGGAGACACTGTCGTGAATATTTCTTGCACTCTCTCTCAAACTATTTCTTGGCTCGAGTGGGGTGACCAGAATGGGACACAATACTGCAGCTGACGTACAACCACCGTCTTTTTGCAGTGATTACCATAACCACGTCGCCCTTGCACGCTCTACACCTATTTATAAATAGGAGGATTCCTTTAACGGTACTAACCGTTATCTCAACCCGTGCTGACATCTTCACTGATTTACATACATCTACCATCCCCCTGCTCCAGACACCCCCCTTAATAATAATAATCTTCATTGTCACAAGTAGGCTTACATTAACACTGCAATGAAGTTACTGTGAAAAGCCCCTAGTCGCCACATTCCGGCACCTGTTCGGGTACACAGAGGGAGAATTCAGAATGTCCAATTCACCTAACCTGCACGTCATTCGGGACTGTGGGAGGAAACCGGAGCACCCGGAGGAAACCCACGCAGACACGGGGAGAAAGTGCAGACTCCGCACAGACAGTGACCCGAGCCGGGAATCGGTCCCGGGACTCTGGAGCTGCGAAGCTATAGTGCCAACCACTGCGCCACCCAAAAGAGGGGGCACTGGGTGCCCTCCAGCTAGCATGGACAAGATGGGCTGAATGGCCTCCTGCTGTGCTGTGCAACTTTTGTACGGTTCCAGGAGGAGGCCACTCGCCCCTTCGAGCCTACCCCGCCATTCACCACAATCATATCCGACCTTCCACCTTGCCTCCACTTCCTGGCCTGACCCGATATCGCTTGATTATCTGAATATCCATGTTCAAGGTGGCATCAGTATCTGATTCCTAACCATTGGTCCATCAGGACTCTGCCACACAGGAATTCTCAGGGAAACACGGTCACCTGAACAAACGACATGTGACTTACACCTTCACTGTCCAAGTCACCTTGGCAAATCCTTCCACCAATCAGGACTATCGTTGCCTCACGTTGAGGAGCGTGTGGCTTCCCTGATGTAGCTGCCAATTAACCGCTCACAAACCTGCCCCTCCTGACACCTCAGATTTGTGCCCATGGCAGCTTCAAACAATTGGCCAGGTGTCACCCGCCATCCCTCGCAGTGAGAGCCAATGCACTTCGCCCATTGTTGCCGCCAGGCACCATCCCAATCATGCCCAGGATCACGCATGTGCACCAAAGCATCGCTTCATTACACGGCTCAGAAGGAGGAAGATATTCAACCATCGTGTCTGCCGCTGATTCTTTCAAGGAGCACTGAAGTATTGACAGAGTGCCGCACTGTCAGAGGGTCAGTACTGAGGGAGTGCCGCATTGTCAGAGGGTCAGTACTGAGGGAGTGCCGCACTGTCAGAGGGTCAGTACTGAGGGAGTGCTGCACTGTCAGAGGGTCAGTACTGAGGGAGTGCCGCACTGTCAGAGGGTCAGTACTGAGGGAGTGCCGCATTGTCAGAGGGTCAGTACTGAGGGAGTGCCGCACTGTCAGAGGGTCAGTGCTGAGGGAGTGCCGCACTGTCAGAGGGTCAGTACTGAGGGAGTGCCGCACTGTCAGAGGGTCAGTACTGAGGGAGTGCCGCACTGTCAGAGGGTCAGTACTGAGGGAGTGCCGCACTGTCAGAGGGTCAGTACTGAGGGAGCTCCGCACTGTCAGAGGGTCAGTACTGAGGGAGTGCCGCACTGTCAGAGGGTCAGTACTGAGGGAGCCGCACTGTCAGAGGGTCAGTACTGAGGGAGTGCCGCACTGTCAGAGGGTCAGTACTGAGGGAGCCGCACTGTCAGAGGGTCAGTACTGAGGGAGTGCCGCACTGTCAGAGGGTCAGTACTGAGGGAGTGCCGCACTGTCAGAGGGTCAGTACTGAGGGAGTGCCGCACTGTCAGAGGGTCAGTACTGAGGGAGCCGCACTGTCAGAGGGTCAGTACTGAGGGAGTGCCGCACTGTCAGAGGGTCAGTACTGAGGGAGTGCCGCACTGTCAGAGGGTCAGTACTGAGGGATTGCCGCACTGTCAGAGGGTCAGTACTGAGGGAGTGCCGCACCGTCAGAGGGTCAGTTTTGAGGGAGTGCCGCACTGTCAGAGGGTCAGTACTGAGGGAGTGCCGCACTGTCAGAGGGTCAGTACTGAGGGAGTGCCGCACTGTCAGAGGGTCAGTACTGAGGGAGTGCTGCACTGTCAGAGGGTCAGTACTGAGGGAGTGCCGCACTGTCAGAGGGTCAGTACTGAGGGAGTGCTGCACTGTCAGAGGGTCAGTACTGAGGGAGTGCCGCACTGTCAGAGGGTCAGTACTGAGGGAGTGCTGCACTGTCAGAGGGTCAGTACTGAGGGAGTGCCGCACTGTCAGAGGGTCAGTACTGAGGGAGTGCCGCACTGTCAGAGGGTCAGTGCTGAGGGAGTGCCGCACTGTCAGAGGGTCAATACTGAGGGAGTGCCGCACTGTCAGAGGGTCAGTACTGAGGGAGTGCTGCACTGTCAGAGGGTCAGTACTGAGGGAGTGCCACACTGTCAGAGAGTCAGTACTGAGGGAGTGCCGCACTGTCAGAGGGTCAGTACTGAGGGAGTGCCGCACTGTCAGAGGGTCAGTGCTGAGGAGCTCCGCAGTGTCAGAGGGTCAGTACTGAGGGAGTGCTGCACTGTCAGAGGGTCAGTACTGAGAGAGTGCCGCACTGTCAGAGGGTCAGTACTGAGGGAGTGCCGCACTGTCAGAGGGTCAGTACTGAGGGAGTGCCGCACTGTCAGAGGGTCAGTACTGAGAGAGTGCCGCACTGTCAGAGGGTCAGTACTGAGGGAGTGCCGAAGGGTCAGTACTGAGGGAGTGCCACACTGTCAGAGGGTCAGTACTGAGAGAGTGCTGCACTGTCAGAGGGTCAGTACTGAGGGAGTGCAGCACTGTCAGAGGGTCAGTACTGAGGGAGTGCCGCACTGTCAGAGGGTCAGTACTGAGGGAGTGCCGCACTGTCAGAGGGTCAGTACTGAGGGAGTGCTGCACTGTCAGAGGGTCAGTACTGAGGGAGTGCCGCACTGTCAGAGGGTCAGTACTGAGGGAGTGCTGCACTGTCAGAGGGTCAGTACTGAGGGAGTGCTGCACCGTCAGAGGGTCAGTGCTGAGGGAGTGCTGCACTGTCAGAGGGTCAGTACTGAGGGAGTGCCGCACTGTCAGAGGGTCAGTACTGAGGGAGTGCCTCACTGTCAGAGGGTCAGTACTGAGAGAGTGCCGCACTATCAGAGGGTCAGTACTGAGGGAGTGCCGCACTGTCAGAGGGTCAGTACTGAGGGAGTGCCGCACTATCAGAGGGTCAGTACTGAGGGAGTGCCGCACTGTCAGAGGGTCAGTACTGAGGGAGTGCTGCACTGTCAGAGGGTCAGTACTGAGGGAGTGCTGCACTGTCAGAGGGTCAGTACTGAGGGAGTGCCGCACTGTCAGAGGGTCAGTACTGAGGGAGTGCTGCACTGTCAGAGGGTCAGTACTGAGGGAGTGCCGCACTGTCAGAGGGTCAGTACTGAGGGAGTGCTGCACTGTCAGAGGGTCAGTACTGAGGGAGTGCCGCACTGTCAGAGGGTCAGTACTGAGGGAGTGCCGCACTGTCAGAGGGTCAGTGCTGAGGGAGTGCCGCACTGTCAGAGGGTCAATACTGAGGGAGTGCCGCACTGTCAGAGGGTCAGTACTGAGGGAGTGCTGCACTGTCAGAGGGTCAGTACTGAGGGAGTGCCACACTGTCAGAGAGTCAGTACTGAGGGAGTGCCGCACTGTCAGAGGGTCAGTACTGAGGGAGTGCCGCACTGTCAGAGGGTCAGTGCTGAGGGAGCTCCGCAGTGTCAGAGGGTCAGTACTGAGGGAGTGCTGCACTGTCAGAGGGTCAGTACTGAGAGAGTGCCGCACTGTCAGAGGGTCAGTACTGAGGGAGTGCCGCACTGTCAGAGGGTCAGTACTGAGGGAGTGCCGCACTGTCAGAGGGTCAGTACTGAGAGAGTGCCGCACTGTCAGAGGGTCAGTACTGAGGGAGTGCCGAAGGGTCAGTACTGAGGGAGTGCCACACTGTCAGAGGGTCAGTACTGAGAGAGTGCTGCACTGTCAGAGGGTCAGTACTGAGGGAGTGCAGCACTGTCAGAGGGTCAGTACTGAGGGAGTGCCGCACTGTCAGAGGGTCAGTACTGAGGGAGTGCCGCACTGTCAGAGGGTCAGTACTGAGGGAGTGCCGCACTGTCAGAGGGTCAGTACTGAGGGAGTGCCGCACTGTCAGAGGGTCAGTACTGAGGGAGTGCCGCACTGTCAGAGGGTCAGTACTGAGGGAGTGCCGCACTGTCAGAGGGTCAGTGCTGAGGGAATGCCGCACTGTCAGAGGGTCAGTGCTGAGGGAGTGCCGCACTGTCAGAGGGTCAGTACTGAGGGAGTGCCGCACTGTCAGAGGGTCAGTACTGAGGGAGTGCCGCACTGTCAGAGGGTCAGTACTGAGGGAGTGCCGCACTGTCAGAGGGTCAGTACTGAGGGAGTGCCGCACTGTCAGAGGGTCGGTACTGAGGGAATGCTGCCATGTCAGAGGGTCAGTACTGAGGGAGTGCCGCACTGTCAGAGGGTCAGTGCTGAGGGAGTGCTGCACTGTCAGAGGGTCAGTACTGAGGGAGTGCCGCACTGTCAGAGGGTCAGTGCTGAGGGAGTGCCGCACTCAGACGGTCAGTACTGAGGGAGTGCCGCACTTTCAGAGGGTCAGTACTGAGGGAGTGCCGCACTGTCAGAGGGTCAGTACTGAGGGAGTGCCACACTGTCAGAGGGTCAGTACTGAGGGAGTGCCGCACTGACAGAGGGTCAGTGCTGAGGGAGTGCTGCACTGTCAGAGGGTCAGTGCTGAAGGAGTGCTGCACTGTCAGAGGGTCAGTGCTGAGGGAGTGCCGCACTGTCAGAGGGTCAGTACTGAGGGAGTGCCGCACTGTCAGAGGGTCAGTACTGAGGGAGTGCCGCACTGTCAGAGGGTCAGTACTGAGGGAGTGCCGCACTGTCAGAGGGTCAGTACTGAGGGAGTGCCGCACTGTCAGAGGGTCAGTACTGAGGGAGTGCCGCACTGTCAGAGGGTCAGTACTGAGGGAGTGCCGCACTGTCAGAGGGTCAGTACTGAGGGAGTGCCGCACTGTCAGAGGGTCAGTACTGAGGGAGTGCCGCACTGTCAGAGGGTCAGTACTGAGGGAGTGCCGCACTGTCAGAGAGTCAGTACTGAGGGAGTGCCGCACTGTCAGAGGGTCGGTACTGAGGGAGTGCCGCACTGTCAGAGGGTCAGTACTGAGGGAGTGCTGCACTGTCAGAGGGTCAGTACTGAGGGAGTGCTGCACTGTCAGAGGGTCAGTACTGAGGGAGTGCCGCACTGTCAGAGGGTCAGTGCTGAGGGAATGCCGCACTGTCAGAGGGTCAGTGCTGAGGGAGTGCCGCACTGTCAGAGGGTCAGTACTGAGGGAGTGCCGCACTGTCAGAGGGTCAGTACTGAGGGAGTGCCGCACTGTCAGAGGGTCAGTACTGAGGGAGTGCCGCACTGCCAGAGGGTCAGTACTGAGGGAGTGCCGCACTGTCAGAGGGTCAGTACTGAGGGAGTGCCGCACTGTCAGAGGGTCGGTACTGAGGGAATGCTGCCATGTCAGAGGGTCAATACTGAGGGAGTGCCGCACTGTCAGAGGGTCAGTGCTGAGGGAGTGCTGCACTGTCAGAGGGTCAGTACTGAGGGAGTGCCGCACTGTCAGAGGGTCAGTGCTGAGGGAGTGCCGCACTCAGAGGGTCAGTACTGAGGGAGTGCCGCACTTTCAGAGGGTCAGTACTGAGGGAGTGCCGCACTGTCAGAGGGTCAGTACTGAGGGAGTGCCGCACTGTCAGAGGGTCAGTACTGAGGGAGTGCCGCACTGTCAGAGGGTCAGTACTGAGGGAGTGCCGCACTGTCAGAGGGTCGGTACTGAGGGAATGCTGCCATGTCAGAGGGTCAGTACTGAGGGAGTGCCGCACTGTCAGAGGGTCAGTGCTGAGGGAGTGCTGCACTGTCAGAGGGTCAGTACTGAGGGAGTGCCGCACTGTCAGAGGGTCAGTACTGAGGGAGTGCCGCACTGTCAGAGGGTCAGTACTGAGGGAGTGCCACACTGTCAGAGGGTCAGTACTGAGGGAGTGCCGCACTGACAGAGGGTCAGTGCTGAGGGAGTGCTGCACTGCAGAGGGTCAGTGCTGAAGGAGTGCTGCACTGTCAGAGGGTCAGTGCTGAGGGAGTGCCACACTGTCAGAGGGTCAGTACTGAGGGAGTGCCGCACTGTCAGAGGGTCAGTACTGAGGGAGTGCTGCACTGTCAGAGGGTCAGTACTGAGGGAGTGCCGCACTGTCAGAGGGTCAGTACTGAGGGAGTGCCGCACTGTCAGAGGGTCAGTACTGAGGGAGTGCCGCACTGTCAGAGGGTCAGTACTGAGGGAGTGCCGCACTGTCAGAGGGTCAGTACTGAGGGAGTGCCGCACTGTCAGAGGGTCAGTACTGAGGGAGTGCCGCACTGTCAGAGAGTCAGTACTGAGGGAGTGCCGCACTGTCAGAGGGTCGGTACTGAGGGAGTGCCGCACTGTCAGAGGGTCAGTACTGAGGGAGTGCTGCACTGTCAGAGGGTCAGTACTGAGGGAGTGCTGCACTGTCAGAGGGTCAGTACTGAGGGAGTGCCGCACTGTCAGAGGGTCAGTACTGAGGGAGTGCCGCACTGTCAGAGGGTCAGTACTGAGGGAGTGCTGCACTGTCAGAGGGTCAGTACTGAGGGAGTGCCGCACTGTCAGAGGGTCAGTACTGAGGGAGTGCCGCACTGTCAGAGGGTCGGTACTGAGGGAGTGCCGCACTGTCAGAGGGTCAGTACTGAGGGAGTGCTGCACTGTCAGAGGGTCAGCGCTGAAGGAGTGCTGCACTGTCAGAGGGTCAGTGCTGAGGGAGTGCCGCACTGTCAGAGGGTCAGTACTGAGGGAGTGCCGCACTGTCAGAGGGTCAGTGCTGAGGGAGTGCTGCACTGTCAGAGAGTCAGTACTGAGGGAGTGCCGCACTGTCAGAGGGTCAGTACTGAGGGAGTGCCGCACTGTCAGAGGGTCAGTACTGAGGGAGTGCCGCACTGTCAGAGGGTCAGTACTGAGGGAGTGCCGCACTGTCAGAGGGTCAGTACTGAGGGAGTGCCGCACTGTCAGAGGGTCAGTACTGAGGGAGTGCCGCACTGTCAGAGAGTCAGTACTGAGGGAGTGCCGCACTGTCGAGGGTCGGTACTGAGGGAGTGCCGCACTGTCAGAGGGTCAGTACTGAGGGAGTGCTGCACTGTCAGAGGGTCAGTACTGAGGGAGTGCTGCACTGTCAGAGGGTCAGTACTGAGGGAGTGCCGCACTGTCAGAGGGTCAGTACTGAGGGAGTGCCGCACTGTCAGAGGGTCAGTACTGAGGGAGTGCCGCACAGTCGGATGAACTGTCTCTCGGATGGGAAGTGCCCCCATCTGCCCTACCTCAGGTGGACGTAAGAAAACCTCACCTCAATTTTGGAGAACAGCCATTGAGCGGAGTTCTCCCCGGTGCCCTTCGGCCAATAATTCCCCCTCGACCACCGTCACGGAACGATATTACCCGACACAGTCACGTTGCTGTGTGTGGGATCTTTCTGTGTGTAAATTCCCTGCAGCATTTCTCAGATTACAACAGTGACTGCACTTCGAGAGCGGCCGAGGACACCCTGAGGATGTGTGAGGCGCGATACGGAGGCAAGTATATATTCTACGGGCCGCACCGCCTCGGACGGGTTCCAGGCGTTTACCCGTAGCGGCTAACACACTGCCTCAATTCTTCCGGAGGGCGGTGATGGCCGCGTCCATCGACACCCCCCCTACTGCAAGGCCAGTGACCAGCAACAAAGCCGTGGTCAAGCCGGACCCTCAGCCTGGACGTGCAGCCAGAGTCTGAGCCAGCACGGTGCAGAACGAGAGGCACCTTCCGTTAGATTAGTCACCAACGCATAAACACAATCTCCGCCCTTCACCCAAACGAGCTGGTCACCCACAAACTGCACCTCAACCACCTCAGCAAATCCCAATCGCTTCACTCCGGAGCCAGGCTTGGATATCTCGGATGGCCCACCGGGAGAGAGGGAGGTGGGGGGGGGGGGGGGGGGGGGATGGAGGTGGCGGGGTTGCTAAATAACAGAGAATACCAATCACACCACGGGTCGTGAAGCAATGGTGACAGAAAGCCAACACATCAACGCGCACACACGCACACACAGGCAGAGATACACACCCAGCCAGGTACACACCACACACACACACACACACACACACAGACAGGCACACACAGGACACAACACACACACATGAAGAGATACACACACCCAGACAGGCACACACAACACACACACACACACATACACCCCCAGACAGGCACAAACACACACACACACATGCAGAGATACACACACACACACACACCCAGACAGGCACAAACACACACACACACACACATGCAGAGATATACACACACACACACACACTCCCAGATAGGCACACACAACACACACCACACACATGCAAAGATACACACACACATATCTACGCAGCTGAACAACATAAATAGAGCGAGAGAGAGAGAGAGCGAGAGAGAGAGAGGAATACGTACCACACAGGGGCAAAGGTTTGTCAGCTTCGCTTTCCTCTTCATGAACAGAGCAGGGTCCGTCTCCCCTGGCCAATGTGACGGTGATATATTTTATTAGATCTAAAGGCTGGGAGCACACGCAGACCTTGCTGCCCAGAACTGTCAGGTAGTCTTTAAGCGGGGGAGGTAGATAGAAGGAAGGGTGGGGGGGGGGGGGGGGGGGAGAGTTGGGGATGGGGAGAGGGGGGGGGGGGGGGGGAGGGAGGGGGATGGGTGGGTGAGGGGAGAGAGGGAGGGAGATGGAGAGAGAGAGAGAGAGAGAATCCCACTCCGCTCGGGAGACGAGCTGATGGATACGCCGCTCTCCTCTCTCACGCACTCATTTCATTATCATTCCCAGCTCCCGATCCCTTAGGTGGGTGATGTACATTTTACTGGCTGTGTGGCGGAGGGAGCCTTGGGGGGGGGGGGGGGGGGGGGGGGGGAGCGAGCGAGGGACAGCGCTGAATATAAATTGCTGAATGTTTCACAACACAGCCGGGTCCCTCTCGGAGACACCCTCAGAGCATTCCTCCCATCTCATCACAACACGAGTCGCGACCGGCTGGGGGTTTGTTTACAGCGGAGGTCTTCCTTCAACCCCCCCCCCCCCTCCCCCCTCCCCCCAAACGATCATTTCTCCTCCTGTTCCCTTACGCAGGGAGCGTTGCTTCCCCTCTTGTCCCCCACCGCAGTTTTTCACAGCATTGGCGGCTGCTGCGTTAACCCCTTGCTGACTGCTGCCTTAAAACGCGGGGGAGGAGGTGGTCACCGTGGCCGGCCATTTGCTGCAATGGTCGGAGGGGGGGGGGGGGGGGGGGAGGTGGACAGGGTGGTCTGTCAATCCCTCGCCCCTTCAATGAGCCAGCAGAATAATAATAATCTTTATGAGTGTCACAAGTAGGCTTACATTAACACTGCAATGAAGTTACTGTGAAAAGCCCCTAGTCGCCACATTCCGGCGCCTGTTCGGGTACACAGAGGGAGAATTCAGACTGTCCAATTCACCGAACAAGCACGTCTTTCAGGACTTGTGGGAGGAAACCGGAGCACCCGGAGGAAACCCACGCAGACACGGGGGAGAACGTGCAGACTCCGCACAGACAGTGACCCAAGCCGGGAATCGAACCCGGGTCCCCGGGGCTGTGAAGCCACAGTGCTAACCGCTGTGCTAGCATGTCACCCGTGCAATCAAGTATATTTTCTCGGATCCTGAGAGGAGGGAGGGAGCTCCAGCACTGGGTTGGGGGGGGGGGGGGGGGGGGGGGGCAGCGAGGAACACAGACGCGGGATCTTCCTGTGCGCGCACAGCAATCAATGCTACGCCGGGAAATGATGGCCACGCATCCTTCTCCCGCTCAGCCCCTCATCAGTTCTCGCTGAGGGAAAGGGGGAAGGGCGTGAGCAAAATTCTCCACAAACCTCTGGGCAGTGAGCACGGGCAGACTGTTTGACTGTGGAGTGCATTGCAGGGTGTCTGACCTCCTCGAGACGCAGGGCATGAGATACACACGCTTACCAGCAAGGGAGTAGCAGACAGCTGGGAGACCCATACCCCAGGATGGTTATTTCCTTAACCCCCACCCCCCACTCATCCCACCCCTGTTAGGAACAGGTTAACAGACCTTCCAACTAAATACAGATTTGATGTCAATTATCCAACAGAGGTGACTGATATATACTCTGGGTTACAGGTGAGGTTTGTGTGTGAAGTTGGATCAAATAAATAAAGGTGTATCATGGACAGGCAGAACTCTTGTCTCCTTTATTCTACAGCAGCCCAGAAGCTCTAACACCCCCCCCCCCCACCCGACCACCAACCTCACCATCACCTTGGGGTGCTGAAACTAACTATAGGCTCCCCCTTCTGAAGCCCAGTGGGTGACGGTAGCTAACTCAGATTGGGCAGTGTATCGTACACACCTCTGCCTGTATCGTACACACCCCAGTCTGTATCGTACACACCCCTGCCTCCATCGTACACACCCCTGTCTGTATCGTACACACCCCTGTCTGTATCGTACACACCCCGGTCTGTATCGTACATACCTGTCTGTATCGTACACAACCCTGTCTGTATCATACACACCCCTGTCTGTATCGTACACACCCCGTCTGTATCATACACACCCCTATCTGTATCATACACACCCCTGTCTGTATCGTACACACCCCGTCTGTATCATACACACCCCTATCTGTATCATACACACCCCTGTCTGTATCGTACACACCCCTGTCTGTATCGTACACACCCCGTCTGTATCATACACACCCCTATCTGTATCATACACACCCCTGTCTGTATCGTACACACCCCTGTCTGTATCGTACACACCCCTATCTGTATCATACACACCCCTGTCTGTATCGTACACACCCCTGTCTGTATCATACACACCCCTATCTGTATCGTACACACCCCTGTCTGTATCGTACACACCCCTGTCTGTATCATACATACCCCTGTCTGTATCATACATATCCCTGTCTGTATCGTACACACCCCTGTCTGTATCGCACACACCCCTGCCTGTATCATACACAGCCCTGTCTGTATCGTACACACCCCTGACTGTATCATACACACCCCTGTCTGTATCATACACACCCCTGTCTGTATCGTACACATCCCTGTCTGTATCATACACACCACTGTCTGTATCGTACACACCCCTGTCTGTATAATACATACCCCTGTCTGTATCGTACACACCCCTGTCTGTATCGTACACAGCCCTGTCTGTATCGTACACACCCCTGTCTGTATCGTACACACCCGTCTGTATCGTACACACCCCAGTCTGTATCGTACACACCCGACTCTGTATCGTACATAGCCCTGTCTGTATCATACACAGCCCTGTCTGTATTGTACACACCCCTGTCTCTATTGTACACAGCCCTGTCTGTATTGTACACAGCCCTGTCTGTATCGTACACAGCCCTGTCTGTATCGTACACAGCCCTGTCTGTATCGTACACACCCCTGTCTGTATCATACACAGCCCTGTCTGTATCGTACACACCTCTGTCTGTATCGTACACACCCCTGTCTGTATCGTACACGCCCCTGTCTGTATCGTACACACCCCTGTCAGCATCAACGGGGCCGAGGCGGAGATGGTTAGCAGTTTCAAATTCCATGGGGTACACATCTCCAAAAATCTGTCCTGGTCCACCCACGTCGACACTACGACCAGGAAAGCACAACAGCACCTATACTTCCTCAGGAAACTAAGGAAATTCGGCATTTCCACATTGACTCTTACCAACTTTTACAGGTGCACCATAGAAAGCTGCTATCGAAAATGAAATGCAAATCGCTTAAGAAATGAAATGAAAATGGCTTATTGTCACGAGTAGGCTTCAATGAAGTTACTGTGAAAAGCCCCTAGTCGCCACATTCCGGCGTCTGTCCGGGGAGGCTGGTACGGGAATCGAACCGTGCTGCTGGCCTGCCTTGGTCTGCTTTCAAAGCCAGCGATTTAGCCCTGTGCTAAACAGCCCCTGTCTGCATCACAGCCTGGTATGGCAACTGCTCGGCCCAGGACCGCAAGAAACTTCAGAGAGTCGTGAACACCGCCCAGTCCATCACACAAACATGCCTCCCGTCCATTGACTCCGTCTACACCTCCCGCTGCCTGGGGAAAGCGGGCAGCATAATCAAAGACCCCTCCCACCCGGCTTACTCACTCTTCCAACTTCTTCCATCGGGCAGGAGACACAAAAGTCTGAGAACACGCACGGACAGACTCAAAAACAGCTTCTTCTTCGCTGTCACCAAACTCCTAAACCACCCTCTTATGGACTAGACTGATCTTTTCACAACCTTCTCGACTGAGTCGCACTACACTTCATAAGCGTCACCTGATGTCTGCGCCTATGTATTTACATTGTGTATTTTATTAATAATAATAATCTTTATGATTGTCACAAGTAGGCTGACATTATCACTGCAGCGAAGTTACTGTGAAAAGCCCCTAGTCGCCACATTCCGGCACCTGTTCGGGTACACAGAGGGAGAATTCAGAATGTCCAATTCACCCAACAGCACGTCTTTCGGGACTTGTGGGAGGAAACCGGAGCACCCGGAGGAAACCCACACAGAGACGGGGGAGAACGCGCAGACTCCGCACAGACAGTGACCCAAGCCGGGAATCGAACCCGGGCCCCTGGAGCTGTGAAGCAACAGCGCTAACCGCTGTGCTACCTGTTTATCTGTGCCCGGTATTTTCTCATGTACGGGACAATCTGTCCGGACTGTACGCGGAACAATACCTCGGTCCCCGTCACAATAAATCAAATCCAATTCAACCACTACGACAGCGAGAGATAGAAAGACGCGGGACGCTCGGTGGATTTTAAGGGAATCTTTCAGAGAGAGAGGGAGAGGTTTGGGGAGGGAATTTCAGAGCTTCGGGCCCCCCTCAGGCAGCTGGGGCACCTTTGCCAATGGTGGAGTGATGGGAATCGGGCGATGCTCACTAGTTGGACCAGTGGTGTGCAGGGGGGGGGGGGGGGGGGGGGGGGGGGGGGCGATGGTGCATTGGCCCCGGGCATCCATTGGATGGGGGCATTCAATCAGAGAAGGAAATAATTTTTTATTTATTTATTTTTTATTTTTTAAACTTAGATTACCCAATTATTTTTTTCAATTAAGGGGCAATTTAGCGTGGCCAATCCACCTACTCTGCACATTTTTTGGGTTGTGGGGGCGAAACCCACGCAGACAGGGGGAGAATGTGCAAACTCCACACGGACAGTGACCCAGAGCCGGGATCGAACCTGGGACCTCAGTTCCGTGAGGCGGTTGTGCTAACCACTAGGCCACCGTGCTGCCCCAGAGAAGGAAATAAGATAGTAATTTTGAAATTTCAGCGGTGTGATAAATCAATTTTTGGAGGCTCACCACACTGCAGAGGTTCCTTTAACATGGTGTACCCTTTCTGTCCAGAGAAAATGGTGCTTCTCCCTATCCCCCCACACGCATGCGCATGATGTACGTGGTGCAACCATCAAAAGCAACAAGCAGACGTGGCTGTTCGTTCCTGCGTTTCCTCGAGTCATAACTCGTCTTTTCTTCAGCTTTTTGTGCACCTAGATTAGTTCTTTTACCTACTCAGGTCAGTGAATAGCTCTAGAATGGGTGCAACTACGTTTTTTATAGGTTTTTTTGGTGATATTTAATGAAATATTTACGTGGGATGTAGCAAGAGTGAAGCCTGGATGATCAGAGGACTGCTATGGCATTTAATCTCGGAATAGGAGACATTTATTCCTTAACATGCTAATATTCGAATACAGATACCACTAATTTGCAAGTCTATGATATAAATTGCACAAAATTATCAGTGGAGAATCAGTGTGAAATAATTTGATAAGAAGGAACAAAGAAATGAAATATGGTTTATCCGTCTGCAACTGACCGATTGTTTACCATTTTCTTCCCATTTTCTCATGCGTCTTACGGTTTTTGAGATAGAAAATGAAATGTTCCGAGTATTTCGTGTACAACCGAGTGGAGCACAGAACAGGAAAAAAAAGAGGGCCAGAGTCGAAGAAGAGTCCCATCAAAGAGGAGCATTAGATGCATGGATAAAAAGAAGTAAAGAAGAAGTAGGAGAACCTGGAGAAGTAAAAGATGATGTGGGTGCAGAGAAGGATTTTTCTGATACGGATTCAGCTCGGTCAGAACATAATACTCTCTCTCCTCAGTCTCGTTGTCAGGATGATGATCCATGTGAAGAAAATAAAGAAGATTTTAGCATATTTTTGCAAAGAAGCGATTTTGGCTGTTTGAAGAGACCGATTCCAGATCATTTGAAGATGACAATATTACAACATGGTCCTGAAAGATATCAGAATAAAAGTGGTCCATTTGCTGAGAAGGATGGGAGATCATTTTCCAAACAGTGGTTTGATAAAGTTTCCACAAACGGAGAAATTGTGGAGAGAAAATGGTTGTTATACTCTCCATGTCGGAAAGCATGCTACTGTTTTGTTTGCTTTTTGTTTTCAAAGGAGCATTTGTCGTCTGTGTCAAACTTTGGAAAGGAAGACGGTTTCTCCACTTGGAGAAATTAAATCCAAGAATACCTGACCATGAGAAAAGCCCTTCTCATAGAGCTCACATGAGGGAATACCTGAACCTCGTAGTTCGACTCCATCATTCAACTACGATAGATGCTGAACTTCAACAGCAAATGTCTGCTGAAAAGAAAAGATGGAAAGCTATAACTGAATGGATTGTCGAGGTTATATCCTTTCTGGCAAAACAGAATCTGGCCAATCATGGACATCGAGGAGAAGGAATATCTGGGTTATCAGAGCCAGGGGAGACAGTCAGTGAAAATACAGAAAACTTTCTAGCAACAATCAGACTTTTGGCCAAATATGATGACATCTTAGCAAAACACTTACAGAGAGGGAAAGAGAAACCAAAAAGTGTCACCTACTTGTCCAACAGAATTCAAAACGAAATAATCAATCTTCTTGGTGAAACTGTCAAGAAAAATATAATTTCCGAAATTAAGGACGCAAAATATTTTAGCATAATGCTGGATTCAACTCCAGATATTGCCCATGAAGATCAGGTTTCTGAAATTCTGCGTTACGTTCATATTGATGAAAACAGAAAAGTAGAAATAAAGGAGACATTTCTGGGATTTTTTCAAGTCAACAAGAAAGATGCAGTCAGCCTGGTAAATAAAATTCAGGAAAAATTGGAAGAAGACAAAATTTCTATGAATGACTGTCGTGGTCAAGCATATGATAACGCAGCAGTTATGGCTGGAGTGAGAGGAGGTGTTCAACAAAAAATTCTTGAAGTTAACCCAAAAGCTGTGTTTGTGAACTGCGAGAACCACAGCCTCAATTTGGCCTGTGTCCATGCAAGTGAGGTGCAACCTGTTGTTACATTTTTTGGCATTCTAGAAAAACTCTTTACTTTTTTTTCTTCATCTACTTCTCGTTGGGAAGTGTTAAAATCATTTGTCACTCGGACTGTGAAAAGACAGTGTGACACAAGATGGAGTTCCAGCCATGATGCTGTGCAAGTAATCCATGAAGAGTGTGACAACGTTATTGCAAGCCTTCAACACCTGCTGGAAGGAGAATTTTCAAGGGAAACTAAATCTGATGCAGGATCGCTACTGAACTCTATTCAACAGTTCCCGTTTATAGCTTTATTAAATTTTTGGTACTCAGTTTTATCATCAGTGGAGAAAGTCTCAAAACGTTTGCAGGATCCGAAAATGGGGTTCCATGAAGCTTCTTGTGATCTGAGAGGACTTATTCATATCTTGAATTTGAAGAATGATGAAATTATCCACAATGCAATAGATTTAGCCAATGAATATTGTGAAAATTGGGGAATACCAATTGCACGAACAAGGAGAAGAAGAATAATGCCTGGAGAGTCAGCAAGAGATAGTGGACTGACGGCACAAGAAGAAATGAATAGAGTAATGGTAGAGATTGTGAACAGATTAAAACTGAAATTGAAGACCGCAGTGTCCGTCTTCAAAGACTCAGTGACCGATTTTCTTTTCTTCTGAACTTGAATTCAGTAGTGATTGAAGATGAACAAGAAAGAGAGAAATTAAAAAAGGAATGTTCAGACTTTGCAAATTATTATGACAATGATGTGGTTGCAATTCAGTTATCTGACGAAATTATTGATTTTGTGATGCTCCTTCGAGCTGGAGGGAATAGAGTTCCCCCTGATCCTAAAGATGCTCTGGAATCTTTACTGCAGTATGGGAGGGATGTCTTTCCGACGCTGTGTGTTTCATACAGATTACTGCTTACAATCGCATTTTCAGTCGCAAGCTGTGAAAGGTCATTTTCAAAACTGAAATTAATAAAAACATATCTGAGGTCTTCTATGTCACAGGAGCGACTGGCCAACCTGGCTTTAATAAGCATTGAAAAAGAATTTCTCACAGCTGATGTAAAAAGTGAAGTAGTTCAGGTGTTTTGTGACAGGAGGTATCATTTGGGGAAAATAACTTAATAAATTTGATTGATTTATATTAAAATCGAATAAAGCGTTTATTTCATGTTTCATCTGTGTTTATATATTCAAAATATTTCCTTTCTCATAATATTTCTGAGTATATTGGGCCTTATACTTGAGTCTTTGGGGCATACAATCAAGATTTGCCCCGGGCATCAAAAGACCTCTGCACGCCACGGAGTTGGACGCTGACAGGATGTTCTCCACCTGCACGAGGTTCCAGAACCACGGGATTCAGTTTAACAACACACACTCTCCCGTTTACATAAGAACATAAGAACTAGGAGCAGGAGTCGGCCATCTGGCCCCTTGAGCCTGCTCCGCCATTCAATGAGATCATGGCTGATCTTTTGTGGACTCAGCTCCAGTTTCCGGCCCGAACACCATGGGCGCGATTCTCCGCAAATGCGGAGAGTCGTAAAGGCTGCCGTGAAACTGGCCGTGTTTCACGGCAGCCTCCGCGCCCCCTCCCGGGACCCGATTCTCCCCCCCCCAGGCGGGGCTAGCAGCGCGGCCCCGTGAAGCACGGCATTGCGGCCTTAGCGACCGTCGCTAAGCCCGCGCGCCAAGCGTCACGGCGGCTGACGCGCACGATCACGTCAGCCACGCATGCGCGGGCCGTCATGCCCCTCAGCCGCCCCGCGGACTGATCCTGCGGGGCGGCGGAGGAACAAATAGTGCGCGGGTATCGGACCCGCTGCCCGCGATCGGTGCCCACCGATCGCGGGCCCATGCCACCCTTGGCACGGCCGTGGTGCGGCCGTGCCAATCGGTGCCATGGTTGTCGGGAACGGCACTTTGCGGCTGTTTTCATGAACGGTGAGAGCAGGTGTGTTTGCGTTCGTGAAAACGGCCGTAAAGGCCGGGGAACTCGGCCCATCGGCCTGGGAAGAATCGCTGTTCACCGTAAAAAACGGCAAGCAGCGATTCGTGTCGTGGGGCGGCCGTGGGGGCGGGGGGGGAGGGGGAGAGAATAGCTGGAGTTCGGGAAAAATGTCGGGAAGGCCCTCCCGCTATTATGGGGCAGCGGAGAATCGCGCCCCATAACCCTTAACCCCTTTATTCTTCAAAAAACTATCTATCTTTACATTAAAAACATTTAATGAAGGAGCCTCAACTGCTTCACTGGGCAAGGAATTCCATAGATTCACAACCCTTTGGGTGAAGAAGTTCCTCTTAAACTCAGTCCTAAATCTACTTCCCCTTATTTTGAGGCTATGTCCCCTAGTTCTGCTTTCACCCGCCAGTGGAAACAACCTGCCCGCATCTATCCTATCTATTCCCTTCATAATTTTAAATGTTTCTATAAGATCCCCCTTCATCCTTCTAAATTCCAAAGAGTACAGCCCCAGTCTACTCAACCTCTCCTCATAATCCAACCCCTTCAGCTCTGGGATTAACCTAGTGAATCTCCTCTGCACACCCGCCAGCGCCAGTACGTCCTTTCTCAAGTAAGGAGACCAAAACTGAACACAATACTCCAGGTGTGGCCTCACTAACACCTTCTACAATTGCAGCATAACCTCCCTAGTCTTAAACTCCATCCCTCTAGCAATGAAGGACAAAATTCCATTTGCCTTCTTAATCACCTGTTGCACCTGTAAACCAACTTTCTGCGATGCATGCACTAGCACACCCAGGTCTCTCTGCACAGCAGCGTGCTGTAATATTTTATCGTTTAAATAATAATCCCGTTTGCTGTTATTCCTACCAAAATGGATAACCTTATTTAAGATGGAGGTGAGGAATTTTACGCCAATCGGCAGTGGTTTCATGGTCACCATTAGACTTTTATTGAATTTGAATTTCGCGATCTGCAGTGGCGGGATTTGAACCCAGATCCCCAGAGCTTTACTCTGAGACTCCGAGTTTGCTAGTCCAGTGGCAATACCACTCCACCGCCGCCTCCCATTGCCTTTCGAAAGTTCCGTCCATTCAGACGCTCTCGCAATGTCGGAGGCCTCGATCAAATCTCCCCCCCCCTTAACCCTCTCCGCTCGGAGGAGAACAATCCCGGCTCCTCCCAGGATCTCCGCCTGGACGTAACTCCCTCTCGACCCAGGGCCCCTTCCAATAAGACCCCCTCCCCCACCCCCACCCCCCTCACAGGCCGAGGGTGCATTCACTCGCAGCCAAAGGTGACAGAATATCTCCACCGGAGTCCGCAGCCACGGGTTTTGAAAGAAATGTCAACGGGATGTCGGACACGGGAACTGAAATTGCGACGCTATCTTTCACCTCATCGCGACGTTCCAAAGGGCCAATCAGAGACAAGTGGCACCCAATGTTCACACAGCACGATCCCGCAGACAGCAATGGGAACACAGATGTGGAGGTTCGGAAGAGTGGCCATGCTTATTTGCCCCTTAGCGTCCAAACGTTAGGTGGGGTTACGGGGGGTAGGGTGGAGGTGTGGGCTTAGGTAGGGTGCTCTTTCCAAGGGCCGGTGCAGACTCGATGGGCCGAATGGCCTCCTTCTGCACTGTAAATTCTATGAAGATGATGAATAATCTGGTTTCAGTGATGCGAGAATGATAAATACTAGTTCCAGGACAATGGGCAGAACACAACGAGTAATCTTCAAATGGTATGGTGAGATATTTTACATTGACCGGATAGGACAGACACGGCCTTGGGTTCAATGTCTCATTCAATGATGGCGACTCTGACAGTGCGCCACTCCCCTCAGTACTGACCCTCTGACAGTGCGGCACTCCCTCAGTACTGACCCTCTGACAGTGCGGCACTCCCTCAGTACTGACACTCTGACAGTGCGGCACTCCCTCAGTACTGACACTCTGACAGTGCGGCACTCCCTCAGTACTGACCCGCTGACAGTGCGGCACTCCCTCAGTACTGACCCTCTGACAGTGCGGCACTCCCTTAGTACTGACCCTCTGACAGTGCGGCACTCCCTCAGTACTGACCCTCTGACAGTGCGGCACTCCCTCAGTACTGACCCTCTGACAGTGCGGCACTCCCTCAGTACTGACCCTCTGACAGTGCGGCACTCCCTCAGTACTGACCCTCTGACAGTGCGGCACTCCCTCAGTACTGACCCTCTGACAGTGCGTCACACCCTCAGTACTGACCCTCTGACAGTGCAGCACTCCCTCAGTACTGACCCTCTGACAGTGCGGCACTCCCTCAGTACTGACCCTCCGACAGTGCGGCACTCCCTCAGTACTGACCCTCTGACAGTGCGGCACTCCCTCAGTACTGACCCTCTGACAGTGCGGCGCTCCCTCAGTACTGACCCTCTGACAGTGCGGCACTCCCTCAGTACTGACCCTCTGACAGTGCGGCACTCCCTCAGTACTGACCCTCTGACAGTGCGGCATTCCCTCAGTACTGACCCTCTGACAGTGCGGCTCCCTCAGTACTGACCCTCTGACAGTGCGGCACTCCCTCAGTACTGACCCTCTGACAGTGCGGCACTCCCTCAGTACTGACCCTCTGACAGTGCGGCACTCCCTCAGTACTGACCCTCTGACAGTGCGGCACTCCCTCAGTACTGACCCTCTGACAGTGCGGCACTCCCTCAGTACTGATCCTCTGACAGTGCGGCACTCCCTCAGTACTGACCCTCTGACAGTGCAGCACTCCCTCAGTACTGACCCTCTGACAGTGCGGCACTCCCTCAGTACTGACCCTCTGACAGTGCGGCACTCCCTCAGTACTGACCCTCTGACAGTGCTGCACTCCCTCAGTACTGACCTGGCTTAGCCCAGCCCCAGTCTGGGGAACGCTGCCGCCCTGGGCCAGTGAGAGTGCTGCATTTCCTGCTTCCTGACACTGGGTGGCGGCAGCAGCAGCGGTTTGAGCTGGGAACCGGGGCAGTGATCGGCTGCTGAAAGGCATGACGCTCACTCAAACAGCTGCAGTGATGTGTTACTCTGCCTCATCAGGCTGTCGGCTAAATATTGCTAAACATCACCTCTTTAAAATGCAAATAAACAGAGATATAATGCCCTGGGAGAAAAAAATAAAGCAGGGAATAAAAATTGAAACACAGCGACGAGGAGACTGTAGCGGTTGGGAGGAAAGGGGCTTAAACGTTCGGGCATTGTCACAGCTCCGGGGGGGCGGGCGGAGGGCCTCAACGCAACAGGGTGGGGGTATGCGGACCGGAGGGGGGGGTGGAAATCTAGAACGTTCACAACTCGTATATTCCTGCACGTTTTTTATTGAATGGGGGGGGGGCTATATTCCTGCACGTTTTTTATTGAATGGGGGGGGCCTCACGTTCGAGATATCGGCCAAGGTTAAATCCTCTCACACCCTCACTCCCGACCATTTGAAAATGAAAATCGCTTATTGTCACGAGTAGGCTTCAAATGAAGTTACTGTGAAAAGCCCCTAGTCGCCACATTCCGGCGCCTGTTCGGGGAGGCTGGTACGGGAATCGAGCCGTGCTGCTGGCCTGCCTTGGTCTGCTTTCAAAGCCAGCGATTTAGCTCGGTGAGCTAAACCAGCCCCTATTTGGTCAAATCTCAGCTTCGCGCCGATCGTTCCCGCTCGCTGGCTGTGTTTAGTCCTGCTGGTGACTGGTTACCCCCCCCCCCCCCCCCCCCCCCCCCCCCCACGGGTGGCTGAAAGTCTGGCGCGGGAGAAGGGCGGCCCGGCGACGCTGTGGTTAGCGCCGCTGCCTCACGCCACCAGGGACCCGGGTTCGATTCCCGGACTCTCTGTGCGGAGTCAGCACATTATCCCCCCCCCCCCCCGTGTCTGCATTTCCTCCGGCTGCTCCGGTTTCCTCCCACAGGTCCCGGAAGGCGTGCCGGTGAGGGTGGATTGGCCGCGCCAAAGGGTCACCGCGTGTCCAGGGATGTGGGCGGGAACGGGGATAGGGCGGGGGGGGGGGGGGGGGGGAATGTCAGAGGGTCGGTGCAGACTCGATGGGCCGAATGGCTTCCTCCTGCAACATCGGGATTCTGTGAAGTTGCCTCCTGTTGGTCGGGCACTGGCTGGGGAACGGTGCTGGGGAAAGTAGGATCTGGACCGCTGGGGACGGTCGGCTGCAGATATCCTGGAGCGCTGGGTAATCAAGGAAGCAGAGCGAGCTTCGAACGGGATAGTGGGGGAATGGGATCAAATTGGGTAAGATGGGGCACAGCAAAGAGAAGAGAGAGAGGAAGGTACGAACACAGACTGTGCGGAGTACTGAGAGGAATCCAGCAGGCAGATGCTATAAAAGTAATAGAAGGGTGTGATAACCACCGATTTGTCCCGGGGAAGATGGAGGGCGGGTTTCGAGCGTGGCGGAGGTGGGAAGGATGGGCGACTTGTTCCTGGAAGGGAGCTTCCCGAGAATGAGGGCGCTGGAGGAGAAGTTCGGGCTGGCGAGGGGGAATGACTTTCGGTGTTTGCAGGTGCGGGATTTCGTACGTAGACGGGTCCCGTCCTTTCCACGCCCTCCACCAAGGGGGATCCAGGACAGGGTAGTTTCCAGGGGTGAGGTAGGAGAGGGGAGAGTCTCGGATATTTATAAGGAGCTTATGGGAGCGGAGGACACAGGGCCCGAGGAACTGAAACCCAAGTGGGAGGAGGAGCTTGGTGGGGAGTTGGAGGGAGGCGGATGGGCAGACGCTCTGAGGAGGGTAAATGCAACCGCAACATGTGCCAGGCCGGCCTGATTCAGTTCAAGGTGGTTCACTGGGTGGCCCACATGACGGTGGCCCGGATAAGCAAATTCTTTGGGCTGGTGGACAAGTGTGCTAGATGTGGGGGACCATGTCCACATGTTCTGGGCGTGTCCAAAACTTAGGGGATACTGGCAGGGATTTGCGAACGTCATTTCCTGGGTACTGAAAACAAGGGTGGCGATGAGTCCAGAGGTGGTGATTTTTGGGGTGTCGGAGGACCCGGGAGTCCAGGAGGGGGATAGAGGCCGACGTTGTGGCCTTTAGAACATAGAACAGTACAGCACAGAACAGGCCCTTCAGCCCTCGATGTTGTGCCGAGCAATGATCACCCTACTCAAACCCACGTATCCACCCCATATCCTTAACCCAACAACCCCCCCATTAACCTTATTTTTTAGGACACTATGGGCAATTTAGCGTGGCCAATCCACCTAACCCGCACATCTTTGGACTGTGGGAGGAAACCGGAGCACCCGGAGGAAACCCACGCACACACGGGGAGAACGTGCAGACTCCGCACAGACAGTGACCCAGCCGGGAATCGAACCTGGGACCCTGGAGCTGTGAAGCATTTATGCTAACCACCATGCTACCGTGTTGCCCCTTTGCGACGGATACTGTTGGCCTGGAGGGACTCAAAGCCCCAAAGACCGAAGTATGGCTGTCGGACATGGCAAGCTTTCTCGGCTTGGAAAAAAAATCAAGTTCGCCTTCCGAGGATCACTATCAGAGTTCGCCCGGAGGTGGCAACCGTTCATCGACTTCTTCGCGGGGAACTAATCGTCAGCCGGGGGGGGGGGGGGGGGGGGGGGGGGGGGGGGGGGGGTCTATTTGCGAGAGAGGTACTGTTATTTGTTTTTTGTAATTGGTATCTGCACACTAATGTATATTGTTACTGTTTACAATGCCTAAAAAATACCTCAATAAAATTGTCTGTTAAAAAAAAAGTAATACAAGGGCAAAACTAAAGGCACTGTGTCCGAATGTGGACTGGATGGAGCAAGCCAGCGCCCTGCCCAAGGATTCAGACAATCGGCAACGCAGGGGTTGGGGAAACAGAGGAACAGGAGATATTTCGCGGAGCCAACAAATGAAATTGGAGACCACTGAAACGAAGGAACCTGTGCATTTCCGAAGCGCCTTTCTGGGCATTGCAAACGCACGTTACAGCCAATCAGTTAGCTATGAAGCCTCGTCACAGTTGTAGGCAGAACAGCAGCAGCTTCGGGCACAGAAAGCTCCCACAGACAGCAATGTGGTAAGGACCAATCAGACTGCTTTTTGTGCTGTTGGTTAACAGATGAATATCAGCTTCCAGAAATCAAGCTCTCCCTACTCTTCTTCCAACGTCCCCCTGAGATATTAGCTTATTGGCTGTTATTTGAATATTAATTGAGCGTTTAATTATAATTAGTCGGTGGACATTAACTGGGGAATTGCTTGAGTTCCTTCAAATAGAAGCAGACTGAAAATGTGATCATTGGGATCCCTCAGTACTGACCCTCTGACAGTGCGGCACTCCCTCAGTACTGACCCTCTGACAGTGCGGCACTCCCTCAGTACTGACCCTCTGACAGTGCGGCACTCCCTCAGTACTGACCCTCTGACAGTGCGGCACTCCCTCAGTACTGACCCTCTGACAGTGCGGCACTCCCTCAGTACTGACCCTCTGACAGTGCGGCACTCCCTCAGTACTGACCCTCTGACAGTGCGGCACTCCCTCAGTACTGACCCTCTGACAGTGCGGCACTCCCTCAGTACTGACCCTCTGACAGTGCGGCACTCCCTCAGTACTGACCCTCTGACAGTGCAGCACTCCCTCAGTACTGACCCTCTGACAGTGCGACACTCCCTCAGTACTGACCCTCTGACAGTGCGGCGCTCCCTCAGTACTGACCCTCTGACAGTGCGGCACTCCCTCAGTACTGACCCTCTGACAGTGCGTCACACCCTCAGTACTGACCCTCTGACAGTGCGGCACTCCCTCAGTACTGACCCTCTGACAGTGCAGCACTCCCTCAGTACTGACCCTCTGACAGTGCGGCACTCCCTCAGTACTGACCCTCTGACAGTGCGTCACACCCTCAGTACTGACCCTCTGACAGTGCGGTACTCCCTCAGTACTGACCTTCTGATAGTGCGGCACTCCCTCAGTACTGACCCTCTGACAGAGCAGCTCCCTCAGTACTGACCCTCTGACAGTGCGGCACTCCCTCAGTACTGACCCTCTGACAGTGCGGCACTCCCTCAGTACTGACCCTCTGACTGTGCAGCACTCCCTCAGTACTGACCCTCTGACAGTGCAGCACTCCCTCAGTACTGACCCTCTGACAGTGCAGCACTCCCTCTGTACTGACCCTCTGACAGTGCGGCACTCCCTCAGTACAGACCCTCTGACAGTGCGGCACTCCCTCAGTACTGACCCTGACAGTGCAGCACTCCCTCAGTACTGACCCTCTGACAGTGCAGCACTCCCTCAGTACTGACCCTCTGACAGTGCGGCACTCCCTCAGTACTGACCCTCTGACAGTGCGGCACTCCCTCAGTACTGACCCTCTGACAGTGCGGCACTCCCTCAGTACTGACCCTCTGACAGTGAGGCACTCCCTCAGTACTGACCCTCTGACAGTGCGGCACTCCCTCAGTACTGACCCTCTGACAGTGTGGCACTCCCTCAGTACTGACCCCTGACAGTGCGGCACTCCCTCAGTACTGACCATCTGACAGTGCGGCACTCCCTCAGTGCTGACCCTCTGACAGTGCGACACTCCCTCAGTACTGACCCTCTGACAGTGCGGCACTCCCTCAGTACTGACCCTCTGACAGTGCGGCACTCCCTCAGTACTGACCCTCTGACAGTGCGGCACTCCCTCAGCACTGACCCTCTGACAGTGCGGCACCTCCCTCAGTACTGACCCTCTGACAGTGCGGCACTCCCTCAGCACTGACCCTCTGACAGTGCGGCACTCCCTCAGTACGGACCCTCTGACAGTGCGGCACTCCCTCAGTACTGACCCTCTGACAGTGCGGCACTCCCTCAGTACTGACCTCTGACAGTGCGGCACTCCCTCAGTACTGACCCTCTGACAGTGCGGCGCTCCCTCAGTACTGTACCTCCGACCTCGCGGTGTTCCCTCAGTACTGTCAGAGATTGACCCTTGGCCTCAGACAAGATCTAGACCCCCCCCCCCCACCCACCACCCCAGCCCCCACACCCTCCGGCCGCAGCCTGAGATCCACCCCCTGGCCTCCCACGGAAATCAGCCCCCAGATTCGCTGCAACTCAATGTGCCAATTCTGGCATCTTTGTTTTGTATATCAAGTCAGGTATCTTAGCAACCGTATCTACTGCTGGGCTGTGAGTACGTCAGTACCAAAAACCGGCCATAATTCTGACTGCTCTAATCCTGCTGTGGAGGAGATGGTGAAGCCCCGACCAGCTACACGCCGCACGTGGAACTCTCAATATCGGGTCACAATGTCGGCTTTACAAATCAAACTCCAAGGGCTGGATTCTCCCCTCTGGAGACGAAGTCCCCACGGCCGGCGTGAAGCAGCCACCGATCCCCCGTTTGGCTGGGGGCTTGCAGGCAGGCAGCGCGGAGCACTCGGCCCTCGTTGCCAACGCGCCCAGGAGCATTGCTGGGTCCCTGGCCGCGCATGTGCACAGCGGCGTCCTGCAACGTCCGCCCCGTGCTTCGTGGCGAATGCCGCTTGTGGACCCAGCCTGCGAAATAATTCCCCCCCCCCCCCCCCACTTCGGCCAGCTGGCTCGCCCCAGTCCGCCCCGCCACACTGCCCCCGGCATCGAATATGGCCACCCCTGCCCGCAGATTGCCCCCCCCCCCCCCCGACTATGGCGAGTCTGAGTCCGCAGCCTCCACACCGACCTTCCGATGGATGGGACCGCACGGCTCCCGTGCAGTCGGGAATGTAGTGATCTCTGTATATGTAAATACATAAAGGGTCAATGTGTAGTCAGTACAGTCAGATGATCACCAGAGGGCAACACTAACAGGGAGTACATAAACAAGCTCAATCTGTTTTCCCGCTCTATTCGGGTGTGTTGTGACGAGGGAACAGAAGTGTAGAGTTAGCTCAGAGTGCAAGTATTATATTCATAGTTTATCTCATCCTATCCTGTTTAATGTAATAGCTCCTAAAAGTATTAAAGAATCAAACTCACAAGTTAATTGATTAGTTACTCAATAAATGATTTGTCCTCACTGGATGACTTTCATCATCCTCAAAGTTAAGGGGCGCGATTCTCCAAAATGGAGATTAAGCGTTCGCTCCGTCGGGAACAACGGCGTCGCGTTGCACGACGGCACGAAACGGGCGCGGGGGCTACCGATGCTGGGAGCGGTTCACGCCGCTCCAGCCTCCCTCCCGGCGCCGCGCCAACCCGCGCATGCGCAGGGGGACTCTTCAGCGCGCGGCCCCTGTGCAACATGGCGTGGGGGGGTTCAGGGGCT
>NC_052174.1:15026868-15089689 GCF_902713615.1 Scyliorhinus canicula
TGAGCGGAGTTGGCGAGCTGCGGGCACTTTCATAAGGCGAAGCACTATTCAGGATCGGAGTTCCGTTTTGGACGGGTGTAGCAGAGAGTGATATTTGGTCAAAGTCATTTTGTTCAGTGCATCGGAGGAGGCGCAGGCTGGTCAAGGAGAATGGACTTGGACTTGATTGGGTGGATTCGATTGGGCCTAAGGGGACAGTTGGGTAAGGGTTGGTTTGGGAGGGGTTGTAGTTTGTACCGTTGTATGTCTGGGATGGAAGGGGCGAGGGTTGTCGAGGGATAGTGGTCAGCAGCAGAATGGGTACATGGTCCCTGGGGGGAGTCCCCAAGACACTTGGCTCAGGTACTGGGTCCCCAAAGTGTCATCCACTGAAATTAATCTGATATTTGCAATTGACTGAATGAACACCAAACGCTCCCACCGACTCAGTCGGGGGGCTGTTCCATTCGTCGAAATGTTCATTCCTCTCCCCCCCGCCCCACAAGCGGGGGTCTTCAGTGTCCTCTGACTGTCCTCTCCTGGACTTGATGAGAAACCCACATCATCGAGACCCTTCAGAAAGCTAAACACCATAACCGTACCGGCTCTCAACTTCGCTCTCTTGCGAATGTTCCCAATCCACAAAGATCGTTCTTCGCAAACCAATGTTTCCGTATCCTCGGCCATTCCGTCTGAGGCCTCCACAGCTCCCTCCCAATCAACAGCTGCTGTGCACTGCGTGCAATGCAGGGACCACAACTGTACTGGGGATTCCAGATGTGGCCATGCCTCCTATTTTCGCTCAACGTTGGCCTGTTCTGAAGAGCCAGCTTTTGATAAACTCGATTCCACCGAGGGCATTGTGAAAGCTTCGAGATATTGTCGATCAGCACCCCTTCTGCCACCTACAAGATTCCCGTCTCCCCCCCCCCCCACCACCACGGCGCACAGCGGCACCCGTGCGTACCGTCTACAAGACGCAGCGCAGCGACTCACCAAGGCTCCTTCGACAGCACTTCCACCACCCGCTACCACTTTGGGGACATGGGGGACATCACCGCCCTGACTGGGAAATATATTCGGCCGTTCCTTCACTGTCACTGGGTCAAAATCCTGCAACCTCAATCCCTAACAGCACAGTGGTGTACCTACCCAGAAGACCGGCTCACCTACAACATTTCAAGGGGCAATCAGGAAGAGCAACACATGCTGACTTTGCCAAAGATGCTTACATGGTATGAATGAATAACAAATCCCAACCAGCCAGCTACTTGTTTCCTATCAAAATGATTCTGGTTGATGTCTGGAGAGCTACCTGCAAGTCAGACATCACTTAGTCCCACATTCTCCCCACTCCCGTGGGAGCGAGTCCCACATTCTCCCCCACTCCCCGTGGGAGCGAGTCCCACATTCTCCCCACCTCCCCGTAGGGAGCGAGTCCCACATTCTAACCACTCCCCGTGGGAGCCAGTCCCACATTCTTCCACCTCCCCGTGGGAGTGGGTCCCACATTCTCCCCCACTCCCCGTGGGAGCGAGTCCACATTCTCCCCACTCCCCGTGGGAGCCAGTCCCACATACTTCCCCACTCCCCGTGGGAGTGAGTCCCACATTCTTCCAACTCCCCGTGGGAGTGAGTTCCCACATTCTCCCCACTCCCCGTGGAGCGAGTCCCACCATTCTCCCAACTCCCTGTGGGAGCGAGTCCCACATTCTCCCCACTCCCCGTGGGAGCGAGTCCCACATTCTCCCCCACTCCCCGTGGGAGGGAGTCCCACATTCTCCCCACTCCCCGTGGGAGCGAGTCCCACATTCTCCCCACTCCCCGTGGGAGCAGTCCCAATTCCTCCCCCACTCCCCGTGGGAGCCTGGTCCCACATTCTCCCCCACCCCGTGGGAGCGAGTACCACATTCTCCCACTCCCCGTGGGAGCGAGTCCACATTCTCCCCACTCCCCGTGGGAGCGAAGTCCCACATTCTCCCCACTCCCCGTGGGAGCGAGTCCCACATTCTCCCCACTACCCCTGGGAAAGGGAAGTATCTCCTGAAAACCCCATTGGATTTATTAGTGTCTAGTTTATATCGATGCTCCCCTGGCTCTGGTCTCACAGACATGTGAAAACATCTTCTCCATGTCCGCCCTATGGAATCTGCTCATAATCTCTTCATGTGGAGAGCATTTATCTTCAGCAGCCTTTGATTCAAGGTAACTGGTTAATGGGCCCAACAGATATCAGAATGAAGCGGGTGCACGGGGAAATACAGGAGCAGCCGACACAATCATTGTACCGGGAACAACACTCATGTCAACTTCAACTTGCCCATCAGTCCTGGGTTCACTAACATACCATTGGCTCCTAATTCCTCCAATCCCACAATTGTAAACTTCTCATGCTTCTGTCCACCCTCCCTATCTCTGTAACCTCCTCCAGCCCCCTACACCCCTCCCTATCTCTGTAACCTCCTCCAGCCCCTACATCCCTCCCTATCTCTGTAACCTCCTCCAGTCCCTACAACCCCCCTCCCTAACTCTGTAACCTCCTCCAGCCCCTACACCCCTCCCTATCTCTGTAACCTCCTCCAGCCCTACATCCCTCCCTATCCTCTGTAACCTACTCCAGACCCTACACCCCTCCCTATCTCTGTAACCTCCTCCAGCCCCTACACCCCTCCCTATCTCTGTAACCTCCTCCAGCCCCCTACCACCCCTCCCTATCTCTGTAACCTCCTCCAGCCCCTACACCCCCTCCCTATCTCTGTAACCTCCTCCAGACCCTACACACCCTCCCTATCTCTGTAACCTCCTCCAGCCCCTACATCCCTCCCTATCTCTGTAACCTCCTCCAGCCCTACACCCCTCCCTATCTCTGTAACCTCCTCCAGCCCCTACACCCCCTCCCTATCTCTGTAACCTCCTCCAGCCCCTACACCCCTCCCTATCTCTGTACCTCCTTCAGTCCCCTACAACCCTCCCTATCTCTGTAACCTCCTCCAGCCCCTACAACCCCTCCCTATCTCTGTAACCTCCTCTAGTCCCTACACCCTCCCTATCTCTGTAACCTCCTCCAGTCCCTACACCCCCTCCCTATCTCTGTAACCTCCTCCACTCCCAACAACCCTCCCTATCTCTGTAACCTCCTCCAGCCCCTACACACCCCCTCCCTATCTCTGTAACCTCCTCCAGCCCCTAACACCCCTCCCTATCTCTGTAACCTCCTCCACTCCCACAACCCTCCCTATCTCTGTAACCTCCTCCAGCCCCTACACCCCTCCCTATCTCTGTAACCTCCTCCAGCCCCTACACCCCTCCCTATCTCTGTAACCTCCTCCAGCCCCTACACCCCTCCCTATCTCTGTAATCCTCCTCCAGTCCCGACAAACACTCCCTATCTCTTTATCCTCCTCCAGCCCCTACACCCCCCCTATCTCTGTATCCTCCTCCACTCCCAACAACCCTCCCTATCTCTGTATCCTCCTCCAGCCCCTACAACCCTCCCTATCTCTGTAATCTCCTCCAGTCCCGACAACACTCCCTATCTCTTTATCCTCCTCCAGCCCCTACACCCCTCCCTATCTCTGTATCCCCTCCTCCCAACAACCCTCCCTATCTCTGTATCCTCCTTCAGTCCCTACAAACCCTCCCTATCTCTGTAACCCCCTCTAGCCCCTACACACCCCCCATCTCTGTAACCCCTCCCCCCTACACCCTCCCTATCTCTGTAATCTCCTCCAGTCCCGACAACACTCCCTATCTCTTTATCCTCCTCCAGCCCCTACACCCCTCCCAATCTCTGTAACCTCCTCCAGCCCCTACACCCCTCCCTATCTCTGTAACCTCCTCCAGTCCCGACAACACTCCCTATCTCTTTATCCTCCTCCAGTCCCGACAACCCTCCCTATCTCTTTATCCTCCTCCAGTCCCCACAACCCTCCCAACTCTGTAACCTCCTCCAGCCCTGACAACCCTCCCATCTCTGTAACCTCCTACAACCCTCCCTATCTCTGTAACCTACTCCAGTCCCTACAACCCTCCCTATCTCCGTAACCTACTCCAGCACCTACAACCCTCCCTATCTCTGTAACCTCCTCCAGCCCCCTCCCTATCTCTGTAACCTCCTCCAGCCCCTACACCCCTCCCTATCTCTGTAACCTCCTCCAGCCCCCTCCCTATCTCTGTAACCACCTCCAGCCAATACAACCCTCCCTATCTCTGTAACCTCCTCCAGCCCCCACGTCCCTCCCTATCTCTGTAACCTCCTCCAGCCCCTCTACACCCCTCCCTATCTCTGTAACCTCCTCCAGCCCCTACACCCCTCCCTATCTCTGTAACCTCCTCCAGCCCTACACCCCTTCCTATCTCTGTAACCCCCTCCAGACCCTACACCCCTCCCTATCTCTGTAACCTCCTCCAGCCCCCACAACCCTCCCTATCTCTGTAACCTCCTCTAGCCCCCACAACCCTCCCTATCTCTGTAACCTCCTCGAGCCCTGACAACCCTCGCTATCCCTGTAACCTCCTACAACCCTCCCTATCTCTGTAACCTCCACCAGTTCCTACAACCTTCCCTATCTCTGTAACCTCCACCAGCCCCACAACCCTCCCTATCTCTGTAACCTCCTCGAGCCCTGACAACCCTCGCTATCTCTGTAACCTCCTACACCCTCCCTATCTCTGTAACCTCCTCCAGTCCCCTACAGCCCTCCCTATCTCTGTAACCTCCTCCAGCCCCTACCCTTCCCTATCTCTGTAACCTCCTCCAGGCCCCACCCCTCCCCATCTCTCTAACCTCCTCCAGACCCCTACCCCTCCCTATCTCTGTAACCTCCTCCAGCCCCTACAACCCTCCCTATCTCTGTAACCTCCTCCAGCCCTATAACCCACCCTATCTCTGTAACCCTCCTCCAGCCCCTACACCCCTCCCTATCTCTGTAACCTCCTCCAGCCCCTACACCCCCTCCCTATCTCTGTAACCTCCTCCAACCCCTACACCCTCCTATCTCTGTAACCTCCTCCAGCCCGCACACCCCCTCCCTATCTTTGTATCCTCCTCCAGCCCCTACACCCCTCCCTATCTCTGTAACCTCCTCCAGCCCTACAACCCTCCCTATCTCTGTAACCTCCTCCAATCCCTACAACCCTCCCTATCTCTGTAACCTCCTCCAGTCCCTACAACCCTCCCTATCTTTGTAACCTCCTCCAGCCCCTACACCCCTCCCTATCTCTGTAACCTCCTCCAGCCCCCTCCCTATCTCTGTAACCTCCTCCAGCCCCTACACCCCTCCCTATCTCTGTAACCTCCTCCAGCCCCTACAACCCTCCCTATCTCTGTAACCTCCTCCAGCCCCTACAACCCTCCCTATCTCTGTAACCTCCTCCAGCCCCTACACCCCTCCCTATCTCTGTAATCTCCTACAGCCCCTAGACCCCTCCCTATCTCTGTAACCTCCTACAGCCCCTACACCCCTCCCTATCTCTGTAACCTCCTCCAGACCCCACACCCCCTCCCTATCTCTGTAACCTCCTCCAGCCCCTACACCCCTCCCTATCTCTGTAACCTCCTCCAGCCCCCACACCCCCTCCCTATCTCTGTAACCTCCTCCAGCCCTACAACCCTCCCTATCTCTGTAACCTCCTCCAATCCCTACAACCCTCCCTATCTCTGTAACCTCCTCCAGCCTCTACAACTCTCCCTATCTCTTTAACCTCCTCCAGCCCCTACAACCCTCCCTATCTCTGTAACCTCCTCCAGCCCTACAACCCTCCCTATCTCTGTAACCTCCTCCAATCCCTACAACCCTCCCTATCTCTGTAACCTCCTCCAGCCCCGACAGCCCCTCCCTATCTCTGTAACCCCCTCCAGTCCCTACAACCCTACCTATCTTTGTAACCTCCTCCAGCCCCTACACCCCCCTATCTCTGTAACCCTCCTCCAGCCCCCTCCCTATCTCTGTAACCTCCTCCAGCCCCTACACCCCTCCCTATCTCTGTAACCTCCTCCAGCCCCTACAACCCTCCCTATCTCTGTAACCTCCTCCAGCCCCTACAACCCTCCCTATCTCTGTAACCTCCTCCAGCCCCTACACCCCTCCCTATCTCTGTAACCTCCTCCAGCCCCTACACCCCTTCCTATCTCTGTAACCCCCTCCAGACCCTACACCCCTCCCTATCTCTGTAACCTCCTCCAGCCCCCACAACCCTCCCTATCTCTGTAACCTCCTCTAGCCCCCATAACCCTCCCTATCTCTGTAACCTCCTCGAGCCCTGACAACCCTCGCTATCCCTGTAACCTCCTACAACCCTCCCTATCTCTGTAACCTCCACCAGTTCCTACAACCTTCCCTATCTCTGTAACCTCCACCAGCCCCCACAACCCTCCCTATCTCTGTAACCTCCTCGAGCCCTGACAACCCTCGCTATCTCTGTAACCTCCTACAACCCTCCCTATCTCTGTAACCTCCTCCAGTCCCTACAGCCCTCCCTATCTCTGTAACCTCCTCCAGCCCCTACCCTTCCCTATCTCTGTAACCTCCTCCAGCCCCTACCCCTCCCTATCTCTGTAACCTCCTCCAGCCCCTACCCCTCCCTATCTCTGTAACCTCCTCCAGCCCCTACAACCCTCCCTATCTCTGTAACCTCCTCCAGCCCCTATAACCCTCCCTATCTCTGTAACCTCCTCCAACCCCTACACCCCTCCCTATCTCTGTAACCTCCTCCAGCCCGCACACCCCCTCCCTATCTTTGTATCCTCCTCCAGCCCCTACACCCCTCCCTATCTCTGTAACCTCCTCCAGCCCTACAACCCTCCCTATCTCTGTAACCTCCTCCAATCCCTACAACCCTCCCTATCTCTGTAACCTCCTCCAGTCCCTACAACCCTCCCTATCTTTGTAACCTCCTCCAGCCCCTACACCCCTCCCTATCTCTGTAACCTCCTCCAGCCCCCTCCCTATCTCTGTAACCTCCTCCAGCCCCTACACCCCTCCCTATCTCTGTAACCTCCTCCAGCCCCTACAACCCTCCCTATCTCTGTAACCTCCTCCAGCCCCTACAACCCTCCCTATCTCTGTAACCTCCTCCAGCCCCTACACCCCTCCCTATCTCTGTAATCTCCTACAGCCCCTAGACCCCCTCCCTATCTCTGTAACCTCCTCCAGCCCCTACACCCCTCCCTATCTCTGTAACCTCCTCCAGACCCCACACCCCCTCCCTATCTCTGTAACCTCCTCCAGCCCCTACAACCCCTCCCTATCTCTGTAACCTCCTCCAGCCCCCACACCCCCTCCCTATCTCTGTAACCTCCTCCAGCCCTACAACCCTCCCTATCTCTGTAACCTCCTCCAATCCCTACAACCCTCCCTATCTCTGTAACCTCCTCCAGCCTCTACAACTCTCCCTATCTCTTTAACCTCCTCCAGCCCCTACAACCCTCCCTATCTCTGTAACCTCCTCCAGCCCTACAACCCTCCCTATCTTTGTAACCTCCTCCAATCCCTACAACCCTCCCTATCTCTGTAACCTCCTCCAGCCCCGACACCCCCTCCCTATCTCTGTAACCCCCTCCAGTCCCTACAACCCTACCTATCTTTGTAACCTCCTCCAGCCCCTACACCCCCCCTATCTCTGTAACCTCCTCCAGCCCCCTTCCTATCTCTGTAACCTCCTCCAGCCCCTACACCCTCCCTATCTCTGTAACCTCCTCCAGCCCCTACAACCCTCCCTATCTCTGTAACCTCCTCCAGCCCCTACAACCCTCCCTATCTCTGTAACCTCCTCCAGCCCCTACACCCCTCCCTATCTCTGTAATCTCCTACAGCCCCTAGACCCCCCTCCCTATCTCTGTAACCTCCTCCAGCCCCTACACCCCTCCCTATCTCTGTAACCTCCTCCAGCCCCCACACCCCCTCCCTATCTCTGTAACCTCCTCCAGCCCCTACACCCCTCCCTATCTCTGTAACCTCCTCCAGCCCCCACACCCCCTCCCTATCTCTGTAACCTCCTCCAGCCCTACAACCCTCCCTATCTCTGTAACCTCCTCCAATCCCTACAACCCTCCCTATCTCTGTAACCTCCTCCAGCCTCTACAACTCTCCCTATCTCTTTAACCTCCTCCAGCCCCTACAACCCTCCCTATCTCTGTAACCTCCTCCAGCCCCTACAACCCCCTCCCTATCTCTGTAACCTCCTCCAGCCTCTACACCCCCTCCCTATCTCTGTAACCTCCTCCAATCCCTACAACCCTCCCTATCTCTGTAACCTCCTCCAGCCCCGACACCCCCTCCCTATCTCTGTAACCCCCTCCAGTCCCTACAACCCTCCCCATCTCTGTAACCTCCTCCAGCCCCTACAACCCTCCCTATCTCTGTAACCTTCTGCGGTTATTGATCATATGTCTCTAATTCCTGGCATGATCCTGCTGTCCGGAATTGCCGGATGTATTGTCGCTCTCTGGCTCCAGGGATTTGTTTTAAATATTTATGTCAATCACATCTCAGGTCTAATTTGGAAAAAGAGACACCGTTTCCATGGAAACTGAGAGATGTTAAAAAGCAGATTGCAGGATGTCAGCAGTACCAAAGGAAGCCTCAGGGTGGCACTGCACACAGACACATAGATACACACACATGTGGACACACACGCACACGCGCATGTGCTCAGACACACGCACACAGATACACACTCGTGTTGGCATGCACACATACACATGCATGTGCACACAGATGCACACGCATGTGCTCAGACATACGCACACAGGTACACACGCGTGTACGTACGCACACACGCACCTGCAGACGCACGCACGTACAAAAAAGCACATACAAACATGTACACACAGGCATTAACGCACATGCACTCACCTGCGCGCGCACACGCAGAAGCACATGCAGGCATGTGCACATAGGCATACGAACACACATGTGCACACACGCACACAGATACAGACACGCATGTACACGTGCGCACACAGACAGGCGCATGCACACACACGCACACACAAAAACACATGCAGACTGCAGACATGTGCACACATACACGCACATGCGCACACGCGAGCTTGTAGATGCAGAAGCACAAACAGACACACGCGCACAAGCGTGCACCCACAGAAGCAGATACACATATACACACAGACACATACACTCTTGCATGCACACACACACTCAAACATAGACACAATTATAAACAGAAACACATTTTCTCTCTCACATAAACACACACACACTCACACACACAAATCCATTCAATAAACAGCAGAATTTCATTCTGTATTCAAGGCATGCACAGCTGCAGTAAAGGCTTTCCGGAAAACTGCATCTAACAATCCTCCACCCACTCTTCTCTCTCCCTTGCTCCCTTCTCTCTCTTTCTCTCTCTCTCTCTCGCATTTACCTTCCCCCTTTCATTCATGCTACCTTGAGGCTTCTTTTCCATCTCTCTCTCTCTTTCCTTTCCCTCGCTCTCATGTTTACACCATTTCTCTCACTCCCTCACTCATTCCTTTGCTTCCCTCTTTCCTCTCCTTCTTCCCCTCATTCCCCCCCCCCCCCCCCCCCCCCCCCCCCCCCCCCCCCGCCCCGTTTCCTCTCTCTCCTCCCTCGACGAGGTGAATTGCTGGCAGAGATTGGCAGTAGGGGGGGGTTGTTGAACGGGACCGTGTGTTCAGATGTTAGAAACTGACTGCGACAATACAGAGCAAATGGTCCCCAGAACCTGCCCCCACCCAAATCCTCGAAATTCACAATCCGCTTCCAAACGCAACAGGTGGCAGCCCTCAGATACCGCCCTGATACATCAGGGCACACGTGCAAGCAAAGGTATGCTCGCACACGCACGTGCGCACACACACACACAGACATGGGCACACACATACGGACACTTACAAGGACACACATACACAAGGAAACTCACACACAAGGACACACACACAGACACACACGGACACACAGAGAAAAGGACACAAGCGTACTCAATGACACAAGCATGCAAGGACATCCACAAGGATACACATGCAAGGACACACACACATACAAGGACACACACACACACACACACACATAACAGGACACACACACACACAACGACACACACACAATGACACACACCACACACAGAAAGATACACGTGCAAGGACACACACACACACAAGGACACACACACAACGACACACACACAACGACACACACCACACACAGAAAGATACACATGCAAGGACACACACACATACAAGGACACACACACACACACATAACAGGACACACACACACACAACGACACACACACAATGACACACACCACACACAGAAAGATACACGTGCAAGAACACACACACACACAAGGACACACACACAACGACACACACACAACGACACACACCACACACAGAAAGATACACATGCAAGGACACACACACACACAAGGACACACACACAAGGACACAAACTCACATACTCACAGACACACACAAGGACATACACACAAGGATATATACAAAGGAATTTCCCCCCCCCCCCCCCCCCCACACACACACACACACATACACACAGAGACAAGGGCATAGATCTATTCCTCCGATATAGAACCTATTACATATATCTGGGTTACCAAGCTAAAGCAGGAATAAAGAGGATAACTTGATGCTATAATTCTGTGACTATTTAAACAGGAATATTGGATTAAGTCTGAACAAGGCACTCAGTGGGTTGGGTGGCTGGGGACACTGCCCACTGAGATACTGCTGCCTAGGAGACTAGTCCCACACTTGATGGAGGAACTGCAATGGGTCTTGGTGCTCGTTAGTGAGGGGAAGGTAAGATCTTCTCTCCTTCTGCCCTTATGGGAGGTTCATGCATGAGAGGATCGGGCACGCTGCTTCCCAAAGCAAATGAGCAAGCGAGCGCACACTTTCTGTTCCTGAATGGTCTGCTGTGAGGAGCTGCTCTAGGTTGACCAACAGCAGGTCCCAGGAAGGATCCATCGGGGGTGAAGGAGGCAGCAGGAGTAGAACGTGCAGATGCACCCCTTAGACTCGGAACATAGGAACAGGAGGAGGCCATTCAGCCCCTCGGGCCTGTCTCGCCAGTCAACAAGGTCATGGCTGATCTGTGACCTAACTCCACTGTCTTTGCTCCATAATCAAGGAACAAAGAACAATACAGCACAGGTCAGGCCCTTCGGCCCTCCCAGCCTGTACCGGCCATGATACTACCCTTGGCCAAAACCCTTGTGCCGTATCCCTCTATACCCATCCTATCCATGTATTTGTCAAGATGCCTTTTGAACGCCGTTAATGTATCTGCTTCCACAGCCTCCCCTGGCAACGCATTCCAGGCACTCACCACCCTCTGTGTAAAAAACCTGCCTCGCACATCCCCTCTAAACTTTGCCCCACGGACCTTAAACCTCTGCCCCCCTGGTGATTGACCCCTCCACCCTGGGAAAGATTGCCTGCCCAGCCACTCTATCCATGCCCCTCATAATCTTGTAGACCTCTATCAGGTCACCCCTCAACCTCCGTCTTTCTAATGAAAACAGTTCGAGTCTATTCAGCCTCTCCGCATACCTAACACCCTCTAGTCCAGGCAACATCCTGGTAAACCTCCTCTGCACCCTCTCCCAAGCCTCCACGTCCTTCTGGTAGTGTGGCGACCAGAATTGTGCGCAATATTCCAAGTGCGGCTGTACCAAGGTTCTATACAACTGTAGCATGACTTGCCAGTTTTTATACTCAATCTCTTAAAATCTTTGCTTCACAAAAATCTATCAATCTCAGATTTAAAATGAACAACTGTTGTTGCTTCAACTGCTATACGTGGGAGAGAGTTCCAAATCTCTCCCACCTTCTGAGTGAAGATGTTCCTCCGAACATCTCTCCTCAACGGTCTGTCCCTCGTTTTTAGCCTATGCTGGGAGAGAGAGAGAGAAAAACGGAGAGTAATGAGGGAGAGCGATGGAAGAGTCGGGGCAGGGGGGAGAGAAGAGAGAGATGGGGAGAGAAACGGGCGGGAGAGAGAGAGAGACAGACAAACAGAAAGAGAAAGAGAGACGGAGGGAGAAGGGGAGGGGAGAGAGAGACAGTGAGAGGAAGAGAATGGGAAGAGTAAGCTGCTGAATTGCATGTAAAGCAATAAAGAGCCAGAAATAGGCCCGAGACCAGAGCGAGTTGGGAAATCCTGGAAGCAGAGAGGTTGAAGAGATGGAGAAAACACTGGGAGGAGCCAGAGAGAGCGAATTCAATAGAAAGAGCAGATGGAGGACAGAGAGGAAATCTCACACCTGGTCTGAGTGTGCGGAAACACAGGGACAAACACCCAGATTCCTCACGGACTGTTCCCAGTTCCATTCCAGAAAGCTTGTTGATGAAGACAATCATTACTCCAGCTTCCACTTATTTACAGACTGAAAGATTACAAGTTTGCATCTCTGAGGTCATCCCCTCGCACACACGTGCGCACACACACAAAAAACACACGCACACAAACACAAACACACACAGACACAAACACACACACACACACAAAAAACACACGCACACAAACACAAACACACACAACAAAAACACGCACACAAACACAAACACACACAGACACAAACACACACACACAAAAAACACGCACACAAACACAAACACACACAGACACAAACACACACACAAAAAACACATGCACACAAACACAAACACACACAGACACACACACACACACACACAAAAAAACCACACGCACACAAACACAAACACACACACCCACCCACACACATCCACCCACACACACGTACACAAACACAAACACACACACACCCACCCACACACACCTACTGACATCCACCTGCATTAAACACAACTCAGATAGCTTTCTCTTGAAGCCCCTCAAATGAAAACAAAATGAAATTGAAAATCGCTTATTGTCGCGAGTAGGCTTCAATGAAGTTACTGTGAAAAGCCCCTAGTCGCCACATTCCGGAGCCTGTCCGGGGAGGCTGGTACGGGAATCGAACCGCGCTGCTGGCCTGCCTTGGTCTGCTTTCAAAGCCAGCGATTTAGCCCTGTGTGCGAAACCAGCCCCTCATGAAGACAGGAAAGCGTACGGGCCATTCAGCCCCTCTGTTCCGCCAATTGACGAGGTTGTGGCTGACCTGTGACCTAACCCGACGTAGCTGCCTCTGATCCACATCCCCGGCTGCCATTGGATTATATATATCCATCAATCTTAGATTTGAAATTTACGGTAATTGCTGTTTGTGGAAGAGAATTCAGTAGAAACTTATCTGAGGGAGGATGTCCTTGCCCTCGAGGGAGTGCAGAGAAGGTTTACCAGACTGATTCCTGGGAGGGCGGGACTGACGTACGAGGAGAGATTGAGTCGATTTGGATTGTATTCGCTGGAGTTCAGAAGAATGGGGGGGGGGGGACCTGATAGAAACCTATAAAACTCTAACAGGACTGGACAGGGTAGATGCAGGAAGGATGTTCCCGATGGGGACAGGGTAGATGCAGGAAGGGTGTTCCCGATGGGGACAGGGTAGATGCAGGAAGGATGTTCCCGATGGGGACAGGGTAGATGCAGGAAGGATGTTCCCGATGGGGACAGGGTAGATGCAGGAAGGATGTTCCCGATGGGGACAGGGTAGACGCAGGAAGGATGTTCCCGATGGGGACAGGGTAGACGCAGGAAGGATGTTCCCGATGGGGACAAGGTAGACGCAGGAAGGATGTTCCCGATGGGGACAGGGTAGATGCAGGAAGGATGTTCCCGATGGGGACAGGGTAGACGCAGGAAGGATGTTCCCGATGGGGACAGGGTAGATGCAGGATGTTCCCGATGGGGACAGGTTAGCTGCAGGAAGGATGTTCCCGATGGGGACAGGGTAGATGCAGGAAGGATGTTCCCCGATGGGGACAGGGTAGATACAGGAAGGATGTTCCCGATGGGGACAGGGTAGATGCAGGAAGGATGTTCCCGATGGGGACAGGGTAGATGCAGGAAGGAGGTTCCCGATGGGGACAGGGTAGATGCAGGAAGGATGTTCCCGATGGGGACAGGGTAGATGCAGGAAGGATGTTCCCGATGGGGACAGGGTAGATGCAGGAAGGATGTTCCCGATGGGGACAGGGTAGATGCAGGAAGGATGTTCCCGATGGGGACAGGGTAGATGCAGGAAGGATGTTCCCGATGGGGACAGGGTAGATGCAGGAAGGATGTTCCCGATGGTGGGGGGGGTTGGGGGGGGGGGGTGTCCTGAACCAGGTGGTCACAGTCTGAGGATACGGGGGAGACCATTTAGGACAGAGATGAGGAGATATTTCTTCACCCAGAGAGTGGTCGGCCTCTGGAATTCGTTACCACAGGAAGTAATTGAGGCCAAAACATTGTCTGTTTACCAGAAGCAGTTGGATATGACACTGAGGGCGAAGGGGGATCAAAGGGATATGGGGGGAAAGCGGGATTAGGCTATTGAGTTGGATGGTCAGCCATGATCATAATGAATGACGCAGCAGGCTTGAAGAGCCAAATGGCCTCCTCCTGCTTCTATTTTCTATGTTTCTATATTAGAAATAAGATATAGTTTTAAATGTGTTTAATTTAATGTTTTGGTGCCTGGAAGGGTCGGGAGAGAGAAGGCAGTTCTCAGGTTCTGCTGGAAGCAGTTGGTTTTAGAAGTTTAAACAGGGACCATCTCTCTCAGCCTTGCTAGAAGAAAAGCCGTACCAAGGTGGAATGGCGAAGAAAACAGATGCTGGAAATCTAAAGTCCAGCTGGTTAAGGAAAGGAGATAAGTGAAGAGAAGTTTTGAAGAAGTCTTCACTTAAGTGAACAGAGACCAAGGTGCGGTTCAGAAGAATTCAAGGAAGTGTTCTGAGTTAAAGAGACAATTGCAGTAACCAGATTTAAAGTGGGACAGCATCCTTCAAAGGTAAATCAAACGACTGGTGCCATTTTAATATAGTCTGGGAATCGAGACGGAAAGCAATTAAGAGCAATTTTCACAGCAGACAAGGCAAAAAAAATTCCCAAAGGGGTCAGCGTAAAATCCTGGACTGGATTCACTGCCAAAAGTAGTTGTAATTAAAAGTGTCATCCGGAAAACCTGGATTTGGGAATGCATGCCGCTGAGGGAAAAAATTATTGTGAGAGAAGAGGGCCGAAGGGCCTGTTCAGTGCTGTACTGTTCTCTGTTCTAAAGCAAGCTTTTGGGGGGGGGAGCTTTGGAAACTCACATGTGCAAATCATCTGGGGGGGAATCTGAGGGGCTATCCACAGGCGGCAACTTGGGTTCAGGGCGGAGTGCGTGTATTTTCCCACTTTCATACTGTGTGTTTAAAAGGGACTTTATATTAATGGCACCATCGTAGATTAAGATATACTTAATTAATACTTAAGGAGTATTGTACCACAATCCAAATGCTCCATGTTTCATAAACGTTTTATTCTTGTTCAAACTAATTAGTGACTCTTTTCATCCAGAACTGTTCACAGTCACCCCAGGAATGGCCCAACCAGGGCTCCGCATAGCTGAAGCATGACCTCCGCACCCCCCCCTCCCCCCGCCCCTCCCGATGTCACCGAGTCCTCTGGGTACAAAGGCCAACACACCGCGAGCCTTTCACATTATTTGGGATAAAATCACATGGAGCCCACGGCACGGAAATGGACCGTTCAGCCCATCACATCTGCGTTGGTACTCAGGGACCACGTGAAGCCCCACCCCACCCCAAACCCCCAGTCCAGGCTGGCTACATTTCGCCCCCCGTCAGCGTGACCTTCTCTCCCATCCTCCCTCAGGCTACTGAACCGCCTCTGCACAGCTCCACTGCCCAAGCAGAACATTCAGAGATTCTAACCTCACTAAACATCAATCAGATATTGATCCCAAACCCTCAGTGACAAGTTCCTTCATCGCCCGTTCCTCCTCCATTGCAGGCCCCTTTACGAATTTACACACCTCCGTCCATTAAACCTCTGACCTGGAAGTTAACTTTCATTAAGGTAACAATGCAGATACTCTGTATCTAATCCCGTGCTGTACCTGTCCTGGGAGTGTTTGATGAGGACAGTGCAGAGGGAGCTTTCATCTGTATCTAACCCCGTGCTGTACCTGTCCTGGGAGTGTTTGATGGGGACAGTGTAGAGGGAGCTTTACTCTGTATCTAACCCCGTGCTGTACCTGTCCTGGGAGTGTTTGATGGGGACAGTGTAGAGGGAGCTTTACTCTGTATCTAACCCCGTGCTGTACCTGTCCTGGGAGTGTTTGATGGGGACAGTGTAGAGGGAGCTTTACTCTGTATCTAACTCCGTGCTGTACCTGTCCTGGGAGTGTTTGATGGGGACAGTGTAGAGGGACCCTTACTCTGTATCTAACCCCGTGCTGTACATGTCCTGGGAGTGTTTGATGGGGACAGTGTAGAGGGAGCTTTACTCTGTATCTAACCCCGTGCTGTACCTGTCCTGGGAGTGTTTGATGGGGACAGTGTATAGGGAGCTTTACTCAGTATCTAACCCCGTGCTGTACCTGTCCTGGGAGTGTTTGATGGGGACAGTGTAGAGGGAGCTTTACTCTGTATCTAACCCCGTGCTGTACCTGTCCTGGGAGTGTTTGATGGGGACAGTGTATAGGGAGCGTTACTCTGTATCTAACTCCTTGCTGTACCTGTCCTGGGAGTGTTTGATGGGGACAGTGTAGAGGGAGCTTTACTCTGTATCTAACCCCGTGCTGTACCTGTCCTGGGAGTGTTTGATGGGGACAGTGTAGAGGGAGCTTTACTCTGTATCTAACCCCGTGCTGTACCTGTCCTGGGAGTGTTTGATGGGGACAGTGTAGAGGGAGCTTTACTCTGTATCTAACTCCTTGCTGTACCTGTCCTGGGAGTGTTTGATGGGGACAGTGTAGAGGGAGCTTTACTCTGTATCTAACTCCTTGCTGTACCTGTCCTGGGAGTGTTTGATGGGGACAGTGTAGAGGGAGCTTTACTCTGTATCTAACTCCTTGCTGTACCTGTCCTGGGAGTGTTGATGGGGACAGTGTAGAGGGAGCATTACTCTGTATCTAACCCCGTGCTGTACCTGTCCTGGGAGAGTTTGATGGGGACAGTGTAGAGGGACCCTTACTCTGTATCTAACCCTGTGCTGTACCTATCCTGGGAGTGTTTGATGGGGACAGCGTAGAGGCAGCTTTACTCTGTATCTAACCCCGTGCTGTACCTGTCCTGGAGTGTTTGATGGGGATAATGTAGAGGGAGCTTTACTCTGTATCTAACCCCGTGCTGTACCTGTCCTGGGAATGTTTGATGGGGACAGTGTAGAGGGAGCTTTACTCTGTATCTAACCCCGTGCTGTACCTGTCCTGGGAGTGTATGATGGGGACAGTGTAGAGGGAGCTTTACTCTGTATCTAACCCCGTGCTGTATCTGTCCTGGGAGTGTTTGATGGGGACAGTGTAGAGGGAGCTTTACTCTGTATCTAACCCCGTGCTGTACCTGTCCTGGGAGTGTTTGATGGGGACAGTGTAGAGGGAGCTTTACTCTGTATCTAACCCCGTGCTGTACCTGTCCTGGGAGTGTTTGATGGAGACAGTGTAGAGGGAGCTTTACTCTGTATCTAACCCCGTGCTGTACCTGTCCTGGGAGTGTTTGATGGGGACAGTCTATAGGGAGCTTTACTCTGTATCTAACTCCTTGCTGTACCTGTCCTGGGAGTGTTTGATGGGGACAGTGTAGAGGGAGCTTTACTCTGTATCTAACCCCGTGCTGTACCTGTCCTGGGAGTGTTTGATGGGGACAGCGTAGAGGCAGCTTTACTCTGTATCTAACCCCGTGCTGTACCTGTCCTGGGAGTGTTTGATGGGGATAATGTAGAGGGAGCTTTACTCTGTATCTAACCCCGTGCTGTACCTGTCCTGGGAATGTTTGATGGGGACAGTGTAGAGGGAGCTTTACTCTGTATCTAACCCCGTGCTGTACCTGTCCTGGGAATGTTTGATGGGGACAGTGTAGAGGGAGCTTTACTCTGTATCTAACCCCGTGCTGTACCTGTCCTGGGAGTGTTTGATGGGGTCAGTTTAGAGGGAGCTTTACTCAGTATCTAACCCCGTGCTGTACCTGTCCAGGGACTGTTTGATTGGGACAGTGTATAGGGAGCTTTACTCTGTATCTAACCCCGTGCTGTACCTGTCCTGGGAGTGTTTGATGGGGACAGTGTAGAGGGAGCTTTACTCTGTATCTAAGCCTGTGCTGTACCTGTCCTGGGAGTGTTTGATGGGGACAGTCTAGAGGGAGCTTTACTCTGTATCTAACCCCGTGCTATACCTGTCCAGGAAGTGTTTGATGGGGACAGTGTAGAGGGAGCTTTACTCTGTATCTAACCCCGTGCTGTACCTGTCCTGGGAGTGTTTGATGGGGACAGTGTAGAGGGAGCTTTACTCTGTATCTAACCCCGTGCTGTACCTGTCCTGGGGGTGTTTGATGGGGACAGTGTAGAGGGAGCTTTACTCTGTATCTAACCCCGTGCTGTACCCGTCCTGGGAGTGTTTGATGGGGACAGTGTAGAGGGAGCTTTACTCTGTATCTAACCCCGTGCTGTACCTGTCCTGGGAGTGTTTGATGGGGACAGTGTAGAGGGAGCTTTACTCTGCATCTAACCCCGTGCTGTACCTGTCCTGGGAGTGTTTGATGGGGACAGTGTAGAGGGAGCTTTACTCTGTATCTAACCCCGTGCTGTCCCTGTCCTGGGAGTGTTTGATGGGGACAGTGTAGAGGGAGCTTTACTCTGTATCTAACCCCGTGCTGTACCTGTCCTGGGAGTGTTTGATGGGGACAGCGAAGAGGGAGAATTATTCTGTAATTCTTCTCTCTATTTATTCTGCCCAGACCCCTCGTGATGTTGAATCCCTTCATCAACTCTCTGCTTGGTCTTCTGTAAATCGTCTCACGGGAGCAACACAGTGGTTAGCACTGCTGCCCCACAGCAGCAGGGTTCCGGGTTCGATTCCCAGCTTGGGTGTCTGTGCGGAGTTTGCACCTTCTCCCCGTGTCTGCGTTGGTTTCCTCCGGGTGCTCCGGTTTCCTCCCACAGTGCAAAGATGAGCAGGTTAGGTGGATTGGCCGTGATAAAAGTGTCCCTCGGTGTCCAATGACGTGCAGGTCAGCTGGAGTTACAGGGATTGGGGTGGGGGAGTGAGCCTAGATGGGTTGCCCTCTCAGAGGGCCGCTCAAACTCGACGGGCCGAATGGCCGCCTTTCGCACTGTCGGGATTCTATCATCCTCCAGTCTATCCCCGTAAGTGAACTACCGCAACCCTGGAGACACTGTCGTGAATATTTCTTGCACTCTCTCTCAAACTATTTCTTGGCTCGAGTGGGGTGACCAGAATGGGACACAATACTGCAGCTGACGTACAACCACCGTCTTTTTGCAGTGATTACCATAACCACGTCGCCCTTGCACGCTCTACACCTATTTATAAATAGGAGGATTCCTTTAACGGTCCTATCCGTTATCTCAACCCGTGCTGACATCTTCACTGATTTACATACATCTACCATCCCCCTGCTCCAGACACCCCCCTTAATAATAATAATCTTCATTGTCACAAGTAGGCTTACATTAACACTGCAATGAAGTTACTGTGAAAAGCCCCTAGTCCCCACATTCCGGCACCTGTTCGGGTACACAAGAGGGAGAATTGAGAATGTCCAATTCACCTAACCTGCACGTCATTCGGGACTGTGGGAGGAAACCGGAGCACCCGGAGGAAACCCACGCAGACACGGGGAGAAGGTGCAGACTCCGCACAGACAGTGACCCGAGCCGGGAATCGGTCCCGGGACTCTGGAGCTGCGAAGCTATAGTGCCAACCACTGCGCCACCCAAAAGAGGGGGCACTGGGTGCCCTCCAGCTAGCATGGACAAGATGGGCTGAATGGCCTCCTGCTGTGCTGTGCAACTTTTGTACGGTTCCAGGAGGAGGCCACTCGCCCCTTCGAGCCTACCCCGCCATTCACCACAATCATATCTGACCTTCCAACTTGCCTCCACTTCCTGGCCTGACCCGATATCGCTTGATTATCTGAATATCCATGTTCAAGGTGGCATCAGTATCTGATTCCTAACCATTGGTCCATCAGGACTCTGCCACACAGGAATTCTCAGGGAAACACGGTCACCTGAACAAACGACATGTGACTTACACCTTCACTGTCCAAGTCACCTTGGCAAATCCTTCCACCAATCAGGACTATCGTTGCCTCACGTTGAGGAGCGTGTGGCTTCCCTGATGTAGCTGCCAATTAACCACTCACAAACCTGCCCCTCCTGACACCTCAGATTTGTGCCCATGGCAGCTTCAAACAATTGGCCAGGTGTCACCCGCCATCCCTCGCAGTGAGAGCCAATGCACTTCGCCCATTGTTGCCGCCAGGCACCATCCCAATCATGCCCAGGATCACGCATGTGCACCAAAGCATCGCTTCATTACACGGCTCAGAAGGAGGAAGATATTCAACCATCGTGTCTGCCGCTGATTCTTTCAAGGAGCACTGAAGTATTGACAGAGTGCCGCACTGTCAGAGGGTCAGTACTGAGGGAGTGCCGCACTGTCAGAGGGTCAGTACTGAGGGAGTGCCGCACTGTCAGAGGGTCAGTACTGAGGGAGTGCCGCACTGTCAGAGGGTCAGTACTGAGGGAGTGCCGCACTGTCAGAGGGTCAGTACTGAGGGAGTGCCGCACTGTCAGAGGGTCAGTACTGAGGGAGTGCCGCACTGTCAGAGGGTCAGTACTGAGGGAGTGCCGCACTGTCAGAGGGTCAGTACTGAGGGAGTGCCGCACTGTCAGAGGGTCAGTACTGAGGGAGTGCCGCACTGTCAGAGGGTCAGTACTGAGGGAGCGCCGCACTGTCAGAGGGTCAGTACTGAGGGAGTGCCGCACTGTCAGAGGGTCAGTACTGAGGGAGTGCTGCACTGTCAGAGGGTCAGTACTGAGGGAGTGCCGCACTGTCAGAGGGTCAGTACTGAGGGAGTGCCGCACTGTCAGAGGGTCAGTACTGAGGGAGTGCCGCACAGTCAGAGGGTCAGTACTGAGGGAGTGCCGCACTGTCAGAGGGTCAGTACTGAGGGAGTACTGCACTGTCAGAGGGTCAGTACTGAGGGAGTGCCACACTGTCAGAGAGTCAGTACTGAGGGAGTGCCGCACTGTCAGAGGGTCAGTACTGAGAGAGTGCCGCACTGTCAGAGGGTCAGTACTGAGGGAGTGCTGCACTGTCAGAGGGTCAGTACTGAGGGAGTGCCGCACTGCCAGAGGGTCAGTACTGAGGGAGTGCCGCACTGTCAGAGGGTCAGTACTGAGGGAGTGCCGCACAGTCAGAGGGTCAGTACTGAGGGAGTGCCGCACTGTCAGAGGGTCAGTACTGAGGGAGTACTGCACTGTCAGAGGGTCAGTACTGAGGGAGTGCCACACTGTCAGAGAGTCAGTACTGAGGGAGTGCCGCACTGTCAGAGGGTCAGTACTGAGAGAGTGCCGCACTGTCAGAGGGTCAGTACTGAGGGAGTGCCGCACTGTCAGAGGGTCAGTACTGAGGGAGTGCCGCACTGTCAGAGGGTCAGTACTGAGAGAGTGCCGCACTGTCAGAGGGTCAGTACTGAGGGAGTGCCGAAGGGTCAGTACTGAGGGAGTGCCACACTGTCAGAGGGTCAGTACTGAGAGAGTGCTGCACTGTCAGAGGGTCAGTACTGAGGGAGTGCAGCACTGTCAGAGGGTCAGTACTGAGGGAGTGCCGCACTGTCAGAGGGTCAGTACTGAGGGAGTGCCGCACTGTCAGAGGGTCAGTACTGAGGGAGTGCCGCACTGTCAGAGGGTCAGTGCTGAGGGAGTGCCGCACTGTCAGAGGGTCAGTACTGAGGGAGTGCCGCACTGTCAGAGGGTCAGTACTGAGGGAGTGCCGCACTGTCAGAGGGTCAGTACTGAGGGAGTGCCGCACTGTCAGAGGGTCAGTACTGAGGGAGTGCCGCACTGTCAGAGGGTCAGTACTGAGGGAGTGCCGCACTGTCAGAGGGTCGGTACTGAGGGAATGCTGCCATGTCAGAGGGTCAGTACTGAGGGAGTGCCGCACTGTCAGAGGGTCAGTGCTGAGGGAGTGCTGCACTGTCAGAGGGTCAGTACTGAGGGAGTGCCGCACTGTCAGAGGGTCAGTGCTGAGGGAGTGCCGCACTGTCAGAGGGTCAGTACTGAGGGAGTGCCGCACTTTCAGAGGGTCAGTACTGAGGGAGTGCCGCACTGTCAGAGGGTCAGTACTGAGGGAGTGCCACACTGTCAGAGGGTCAGTACTGAGGGAGTGCTGCACTGTCAGAGGGTCAGTGCTGAGGGAGTGCTGCACTGTCAGAGGGTCAGTGCTGAAGGAGTGCTGCACTGTCAGAGGGTCAGTGCTGAGGGAGTGCCGCACTGTCAGAGGGTCAGTACTGAGGGAGTGCCGCACTGTCAGAGGGTCAGTGCTGAGGGAGTGCTGCACTGTCAGAGGGTCAGTACTGAGGGAGTGCCGCACTGTCAGAGGGTCAGTACTGAGGGAGTGCCGCACTGTCAGAGGGTCAGTACTGAGGGAGTGCCGCACTGTCAGAGGGTCAGTACTGAGGGAGTGCCGCACTGTCAGAGGGTCAGTACTGAGGGAGTGCCGCACTGTCAGAGGGTCAGTACTGAGGGAGTGCCGCACTGTCAGAGGGTCAGTACTGAGGGAGTGCCGCACTGTCAGAGAGTCAGTACTGAGGGAGTGCCGCACTGTCAGAGGGTCGGTACTGAGGGAGTGCCGCACTGTCAGAGGGTCAGTACTGAGGGAGTGCTGCACTGTCAGAGGGTCAGTACTGAGGGAGTGCTGCACTGTCAAAGGGTCAGTACTGAGGGAGTGCCGCACTGTCAGAGGGTCAGTACTGAGGGAGTGCCGCACTGTCAGAGGGTCAGTACTGAGGGAGTGCTGCACTGTCAGAGGGTCAGTACTGAGGGAGTGCCGCACTGTCAGAGGGTCAGTACTGAGGGAGTGCCGCACTGTCAGAGGGTCGGTACTGAGGGAGTGCCGCACTGTCAGAGGGTCAGTACTGAGGGAGTGCTGCACTGTCAGAGGGTCAGTGCTGAAGGAGTGCTGCACTGTCAGAGGGTCAGTGCTGACGGAGTGCCGCACTGTCAGAGGGTCAGTACTGAGGGAGTGCCGCACTGTCAGAGGGTCAGTGCTGAGGGAGTGCTGCACTGTCAGAGGGTCAGTACTGAGGGAGTGCCGCACTGTCAGAGGGTCAGTACTGAGGGAGTGCCGCACTGTCAGAGGGTCAGTACTGAGGGAGTGCCGCACTGTCAGAGGGTCAGTACTGAGGGAGTGCCGCACTGTCAGAGGGTCAGTACTGAGGGAGTGCCGCACTGTCAGAGGGTCAGTACTGAGGGAGTGCCGCACTGTCAGAGGGTCAGTACTGAGGGAGTGCCGCACTGTCAGAGGGTCAGTACTGAGGGAGTGCCGCACTGTCAGAGGGTCAGTACTGAGGGAGTGCCGCACTGTCAGAGAGTCAGTACTGAGGGAGTGCCGCACTGTCAGAGGGTCGGTACTGAGGGAGTGCCGCACTGTCAGAGGGTCAGTACTGAGGGAGTGCTGCACTGTCAGAGGGTCAGTACTGAGGGAGTGCTGCACTGTCAGAGGGTCAGTACTGAGGGAGTGCCGCACTGTCAGAGGGTCAGTACTGAGGGAGTGCCGCACTGTCAGAGGGTCAGTACTGAGGGAGTGCCGCACAGTCGGATGAACTGTCTCTCGGATGGGAAGTGCCCCCATCTGCCCTACCTCAGGTGGACGTAAGAAAACCTCACCTCAATTTTGGAGAACAGCCATTGAGCGGAGTTCTCCCCGGTGCCCTTCGGCCAATAATTCCCCCTCGACCACCGTCACGGAACGATATTACCCGACACAGTCACGTTGCTGTGTGTGGGATCTTTCTGTGTGTAAATTCCCTGCAGCATTTCTCAGATTACAACAGTGACTGCACTTCGAGAGCGGCCGAGGACACCCTGAGGATGTGTGAGGCGCGATACGGAGGCAAGTATATATTCTACGGGCCGCATCGCCTCGGACGGGTACCAGGCGTTTACCCGTAGCGGCTAACACACTGCCTCAATTCTTCCGGAGGGCGGTGATGGCCGCGTCCATCGACACCCCCCCTACTGCAAGGCCAGTGACCAGCAACAAAGCCGTGGTCAAGCCGGACCCTCAGCCTGGACGTGCAGCCAGAGTCTGAGCCAGCACGGTGCAGAACGAGAGGCACCTCCCGTTAGATTAGTCACCAACGCATAAACACAATCTCCGCCCTTCACCCAAACGAGCTGGTCACCCACAAACTGCACCTCAACCACCTCAGCAAATCCCAATCGCTTCACTCCGGAGCCAGGCTTGGATATCTCGGATGGCCCACCGGGAGAGAGGGAGGTGGGGGGGGGGGGGGGGGGATGGAGGTGGCGGGGTTGCTAAATAACAGAGAATACCAATCACACCACGGGTCGTGAAGCAATGGTGACAGAAAGCCAACACATCAACGCGCACACACAGGCAGAGATACACACCCAGCCAGGTACACACCACACACACATGCAGAGACACACACACACACACACACACACACACATTCAGAGATATACACACACACACACACACACACATACACCCCCAGACAGGCACAAACACACACACACACATTCAAAGATACACACACACACACATGCAGAGATACACACATACACACACACCCAGACAGGCACAAACACACACACACACACACATGCAGAGATATACACACACACACACACACACACTCCCAGATAGGCACACACAACACACACCACACACATGCAAAGATACACACACACATATCCACGCAGCTGAACAACATAAATAGAGCGAGAGAGAGAGCGAGAGAGAGAGAGGAATACGTACCACACAGGGGCAAAGGTTTGTCAGCTTCGCTTTCCTCTTCATGAACAGAGCAGGGTCCGTCTCCCCTGGCCAATGTGACGGTGATATATTTTATTAGATCTAAAGGCTGGGAGCACACGCAGACCTTGCTGCCCAGAACTGTCAGGTAGTCTTTAAGCGGGGGAGGTAGATAGAAGGAAGGTGGGGGGGGAGGGGGGGGGAGAGTTGGGGATGGGGAGAGGGGGGGGGGGGGGGGGAGGGGGATGGGTGGGTGAGGGGAGAGAGGGAGGGAGATGGAGAGAGAGAGAGAGAGAGAATCCCACTCCGCTCGGGAGACGAGCTGATGGATACGCCGCTCTCCTCTCTCACGCACTCATTTCATTATCATTCCCAGCTCCCGATCCCTTAGGTGGGTGATGTACATTTTACTGGCTGTGTGGCGGAGGGAGCCTTGGGGGGGGGGGGGGAGCGAGCGAGGGACAGCGCTGAATATAAATTGCTGAATGTTTCACAACACAGCCGGGTCCCTCTCGGAGACACCCTCAGAGCATTCCTCCTATCTCATCACAACACGAGTCGCGACCGGCTGGGGGTTTGTTTACAGCGGAGGTCTTCCTTCACCCCCCCCCTCTCCCCCCTCCCCCCAAACGATCATTTCTCCTCCTGTTCCCTTACGCAGGGAGCGTTGCTTCCCCTCTTGTCCCCCACCGCAGTTTTTCACAGCATTGGCGGCTGCTGCGTTAACCCCTTGCTGACTGCTGCCTTAAAACGCGGGGGAGGAGGTGGTCACCGTGGCCGGCCATTTGCTGCAATGGTCGGAGGGGGGGGGGGGGGGGAGGGGGGAGGTGGACAGGGTGGTCTGTCAATCCCTCGCCCCTTCAAAGAGCCAGCAGAATAATAATAATCTTTATGAGTGTCACAAGCCGGCTTACATTAACACTGCAATGAAGTTACTGTGAAAAGCCCCTAGTCGCCACATTCCGGCGCCTGTTCGGGTACACGGAGGGAGAATTCAGAATGTCCAATTCACCCAACAAGCACGTCTTTCGGGACTTGTGGGAGGAAACCGGAGCACCCGGAGGGAACCCACGCAGACACGGGGGAGAGCGCGCAGACTCCGCACAGACAGTGACCCAAGCCGGGAATCGAACCGGGGACCCCGGCGCTGTGAAGCCACAGTGCTAACCGCTGTGCTAGCATGTCACCCGTGCAATCAAGTATATTTTCTCGGATCCTGAGAGGAGGGAGGGGGCGCCAGCACTGGGTTGGGGGGGGGGGGGCAGCGAGGAAAACTACGCGGGATCTTCCTGTGCGCGCACAGCAATCAATGCTACGCCGGGAAATGATGGCCACGCATCCTTCCCCCGCTCAGCCCCTCATCAGTTCTCGCTGAGGGAAAGGGGGAAGGACGTGAGCAATATTCTCCACAAACCTCTGGGCAGTGAGCACGGGCAGACTGTTTGACTGTGGAGTGCATTGCAGGGTGTCTGACCTCCTCGAGACGCAGGGCATGAGATACACACGCTTACCAGCAAGGGAGTAGCAGACAGCTGGGAGACCCATACCCCAGGATGGTTATTTCCTTAACCCCCACCCCCCACTCATCCCACCCCTGTTAGGAACGGGTTAACAGACCTTCCAACTAAATACAGATTTGATGTCAATTATCCAACAGAGGTGACTGATATATACTCTGGGTTACAGGTGAGATTTGTGTGTGAAGTTGGATCAAATAAATAAAGGTGTATCATGGACAGGCAGAACTCTTGTCTCCTTTATTCTACAGCTGCCCAGAAGCTTTAACACCCCCCCCCCCCCCCACCCCACCACCAACCTCACCATCACCTTGGGGTGCTGAAACTAACTATAGGCTCCCCCTTCTGAAGCCCAGTGGGTGACGGTAGCTAACTCAGATTGGGCAGTGTATCGTACACAGCCCTGTCCGTATCGTACACAACCCTGTCTATATCGTACACACCCCTGTCTGTATCATACACACCCCTGTCTGTATCATACACACCCCTGTCTGTATCGTACACAGCCCTGTCCGTATCGTACACAACCCTGTCTATATCGTACACACCCCTGTCTGTATCATACACACCCCTGTCTGTATCATACACACCCCTGTCTGTATCGTACACACCCCTGTCTGTATCATACATACCCCTGTCTGTATCATACACACCCCTGTCTGTATCGTACACACCCCTGTCTGTATCATACACACCCCTGTCTATATCGTACACACCCCTGTCTGTATCGTACACACCCCTGTCTGTATCATACACACCCCAGTCTGTATCGTAAACACCCCTGTCTGTATCGTACACACCTCTGCCTGTATCATACACACCCCTGTCTGTATCGTACACAGCTCTGTCTGTATCGTACACACCCCTGTCTGTATCATACACACCCCTGCCTGTATCGTACACACCCCTGTCTGTATCGTACACACCCCTGTCTGTATCATACACACCCCTGTCTGTATCGTACACACCCCAGTCTGTATCGTAAACACCCCTGTCTGTATCGTACAAACCCCTGTCTGTATCGTACACACCCCAGTCTGTATCGTACACAGCTCTGCCTGTATCATACACACCCCTGCCTGTATCATACACACCCCTGTCTGTATCATACACACCCCGGTCTGTTTCGTACACACCCCGGTCTGTATCGTACACACCCCTGTCTGTATCGTACATACCCCTGTCTGTATCGTACACACCCCTGTCTGTATCGTACACACCCCGGTCTGTTTCGTACACACCCCGGTCTGTATCGTACACACCCCTGCCTCCATCGTACACACCCCTGTCTGTATCATACACAGCCCTGTCTGTATCGTACACAGCCCTGTCTGTATCGTACACAGCCCTGTCTGTATCGTACACACCCCTGTCTGTATCGTACACAGCCCTGTCTGTATCGTACACAGCCCTGTCTGTATCGTACACAACCCTGTCTATCGTACACAGCCATGTCTGTGTCGCACACAGCCCTGTCTGTATCGTACACACCCCTGTCTGTATCGTACACGCCCCTGTCTGTATCGTACACACCCCTGTCAGCATCAACGGGGCCAAGGTGGAGATGGTTAGCAGTTTCAAATTCCATGGGGTACACATCTCCAAAAATCTGTCCTGGTCCACCCACGTCGACACTACGACCAGGAAAGCACAACAGCACCTTTACTTCCTCAGGAAACTAAGGAAATTCGGCATTTCCACATTGACTCTTACCAACTTTTACAGGTGCACCATAGAAAGCTCCTATCGAAAATGAAATGCAAATCGCTTACGAAATGAAATGAAAATCGCTTATTGTCACGAGTAGGCTTCAATGAAGTTACTGTGAAAAGCCCCTAGTCGCCACATTCCGGCTCCTGTCCGGGGAGGCTGGTACGGGAATCGAACCGTGCTGCTGGCCTGCTTGGTCTGCTTTCAATGCCAGCGATTTAGCCCTGTGCTAAACAGCCCCTGGCTGCATCACAGCCTGGTATGGCAACTGCTCGGCCCAGGACCGCAAGGAACTTCAGAGAGTCGTGAATACCGCCCAGTCCATCACAGGAACCGGCCTCCCGTCCATTGACTCCGTCTACACCTCCCGCTGCCTGGGGAAAGCGGGCAGCATAATCAAAGACCCCTCCCACCCGGCTTACTCACTCTTCCAACTTCTTCCATCGGGCAGGAGATACAGAACTCTGAGAACACGCACGAACAGACTCAAAAACAGCTTCTTCTTCGCTGTCACCAAACTCCTAAACCACCCTCTTATGGACTAGACTGATCTTTTCACAACCTTCTCGACTGAGTCGCACTACACTTCATAAGCGTCACCTGATGTCTGCGCCTATGTATTTACATTGTGTATTTTATTAATAATAATAATCTTTATTGTCACAAGTAGGCTGACATTATCACTGCAGCGAAGTTACTGTGAAAAGCCCCTAGTCGCCACATTCCGGCGCCTGTTCGGGTACACAGAGGGAGAATTCAGAATGTCCAATTCACCCAACAGCACGTCTTTCGGGACTTGTGGGAGGAAACCGGAGCACCCGGAGGAAACCCACGCAGACACGGGGGAGAACGCGCAGACGGTGACCCGAGCCGGGAATCGAACCCGGGCCCCTGGAGCTGTGAAGCAACAGTGCTAACCGCTGTGCTACCGTGCCGCCCTATTTATCTGTGCCCGGTATTTTCTCATGTACGGGTCAATCTGTGCGGACTGTACGCGGAACAATACCTCGGTCCCCGTCACAATAAATCAAATCCAATTCAACCACTACGACAGCGAGAGATAGAAAGACGCGGGACGCTCGGTGGATTTTAAGGGAATGTTTCAGAGAGAGAGGGAGAGGTTTGGGGAGGGAATTTCAGAGCTTCGGGCCCCCCTCAGGCAGCTGGGGCACCTTTGCCAATGGTGGAGTGATGGGAATCGGGCGATGCTCACTAGTTGGACCAGTGGTGTGCAGGGGGGGGGGGGGGGGGGGCGATGGTGCATTGGCCCCGGGCATCCATTGGATGGGGGCATTCAATCAGAGAAGGAAATAATTTTTTATTTATTTATTTTTTATTTTTTAAACTTAGATTACCCAATTATTTTTTTCAATTAAGGGGCAATTTAGCGTGGCCAATCCACCTACTCTGCACATTTTTTGGGTTGTGGGGGCGAAACCCACGCAGACAGGGGGAGAATGTGCAAACTCCACACGGACAGTGACCCAGAGCCGGGATCGAACCTGGGACCTCAGTTCCGTGAGGCGGTTGTGCTAACCACTAGGCCACCGTGCTGCCCCAGAGAAGGAAATAAGATAGTAATTTTGAAATTTCAGCGGTGATAAATCAATTTTTGGAGGCTCACCACACTGCAGAGGTTCCTTTAACATGGTGTACCCTTTCTGTCCAGAGAAAATGGTGCTTCTCCCCATCCCCCCCACACGCATGCGCATGATGTACGTGGTGCAACCATCAAAAGCAACAAGCAGACGTGGCTGTTCGTTCCTGCGTTTCCTCGAGTCATAACTCGTCTTTTCTTCAGCTTTTTGTGCACCTAGATTAGTTCTTTTACCTACTCAGGTCAGTGAATAGCTCTAGAATGGGTGCAACTACGTTTTTTATAGGTTTTTTGGTGATATTTAATGAAATATTTACGTGGGATGTAGTAAGAGTGAAGCCTGGATGATCAGAGGACTGCTATGGCATTTAATCTCGGAATAGAAGACATTTATTCCTTAACATGCTAATATTTGAATACAGATACCACTAATTTGCAAGTCTATGATATAAATTGCACAAAATTATCAGTGGAGAATCAGTGTGAAATAATTTGATAAGAAGGAACAAAGAAATGAAATATGGTTTATCCGTCTGCAACTGACCGATTGTTTACCATTTTCTTCCCATTTTCTCATGCGTCTTACGGTTTTTGAGATAGAAAATGAAATGTTACGAGTATTTCGTGTACAACCGAGTGGAGCACAGAACAGGAAAAAAAAGAGGGCCAGAGTCGAAGAAGAGTCCCATCAAAGAGGAGCATTAGATGCATGGATAAAAAGAAGTAAAGAAGAAGTAGGAGAACCTGGAGAAGTAAAAGATGATGCGGGTGCAGAGAAGGATTTTTCTGATACGGATTCAGCTCGGTCAGAACATAATACTCTCTCTCCTCAGTCTCGTTGTCAGGATGATGATCCATGTGAAGAAAATAAAGAAGATTTTAGCATATTTTTGCAAAGAAGCGATTTTGGCTGTTTGAAGAGACCGATTCCAGATCATTTGAAGATGACAATATTACAACATGGTCCTGAAAGATATCAGAATAAAAGTGGTCTATTTGCTGAGAAGGATGGGAGATCATTTTCCAAACAGTGGTTTGATAAAGTTTCCACAAACGGAGAAATTGTGGAGAGAAAATGGTTGTTATACTCTCCATGTCGGAAAGCATGCTACTGTTTTGTTTGCTTTTTGTTTTCAAAGGAGCATTTGTCGTCTGTGTCAAACTTTGGAAAGGAAGACGGTTTCTCCACTTGGAGAAAATTAAATCCAAGAATACCTGACCATGAGAAAAGCCCTTCTCATAGAGCTCACATGAGGGAATACCTGAACCTCGTAGTTCGACTCCATCATTCAACTACGATAGATGCTGAACTTCAACAGCAAATGTCTGCTGAAAAGAAAAGATGGAAAGCTATAACTGAACGGATTGTCGAGGTTATATCCTTTCTGGCAAAACAGAATCTGGCCTATCGTAGACATCGAGGAGAAGGAATATCTGGGTTATCAGAGCCAGGGGAGACAGTCAGTGAAAATACAGGAAACTTTCTAGCAACAATCAGACTTTTGGCAAAATACGATGACATCTTAGCAAAACACTTGCAGAGAGGGAAAGAGAAACCAAAAAGTGTCACCTACTTATCCAACAGAATTCAAAACGAAATAATCAATCTTCTTGGTGAAACGGTCAAGAAAAATATAATTTCCGAAATTAAGGACGCAAAATATTTTAGCATAATGCTGGATTCAACTCCAGATATTGCCCATGAAGATCAGGTTTCTGAAATTCTGCGTTACGTTCATATTGATGAAAACAGAAAAGTAGAAATAAAGGTGACATTTCTGGGATTTTTTCAAGTCAACAAGAAAGATGCAGTCAGCCTGGTAAATAAAATTCAGGAAAATTGGAAGAAGACAAAATTTCTATGAATGACTGTCGTGGTCAAGCATATGATAACGCAGCAGTTATGGCTGGAGTGAGAGGAGGTGTTCAACAAAAAATTCTTGAAGTTAACCCAAAAGCTGTGTTTGTGAACTGCGAGAACCACAGCCTCAATTTGGCCTGTGTCCATGCAAGTGAGGTGCAACCTGTTGTTACATTTTTTGGCATTCTAGAAAAACTCTTTACTTTTTTTTCTTCATCTACTTCTCGTTGGGAAGTGTTAAAATCATTTGTCACTCGGACTGTGAAAAGACAGTGTGACACAAGATAGAGTTCCAGCCATGATGCTGTGCAAGTAATCCATGAAGAGTGTGACAACGTTATTGCAAGCCTTCAACACCTGCTGGAAGGAGAATTTTCAAGGGAAACTAAATCTGATGCAGGATCGCTACTGAACTCTATTCAACAGTTCCCGTTTATAGCTTTATTAAATTTTTGGTACTCAGTTTTATCATCAGTGGAGAAAGTCTCAAAACGTTTGCAGGATCCGAAAATGGGGTTCCATGAAGCTTCTTGTGATCTGAGAGGACTTATTCATATCTTGAATTTGAAGAATGATGAAATTATCCACAATGCAATAGATTTAGCCAATGAATATTGTGAAAATTGGGGACTACCAATTGCACGAACAAGGAGAAGAAGAATAATGCCTGGAGAGTCAGCAAGAGATAGTGGACTGACGGCACAAGAAGAAATGAATAGAGTAATGGTAGAGATTGTGAACAGATTAAAAACTGAAATTGAAGACCGCAGTGTCCGTCTTCAAAGACTCAGTGACCGATTTTCTTTTCTTCTGAACTTGAATTCAGTAGTGATTGAAGATGAACAAGAAAGAGAGAAATTAAAAAAGGAATGTTCAGACTTTGCAAATTATTATGACAATGATGTGGTTGCAATTCAGTTATCTGACGAAATTATTGATTTTGTGATGCTCCTTCGAGCTGGAGGGAATAGAGTTCCCCCTGATCCTAAAGATGCTCTGGAGTCTTTACTGCAGTATGGGAGGGATGTCTTTCCGACGCTGTGTGTTTCATACAGATTACTGCTTACAATCGCATTTTCAGTCGCAAGCTGTAAAAGGTCATTTTCAAAACTGAAATTAATAAAAACATATCTAAGGTCTTCTATGTCACAGGAGCGACTGACCAACCTGGCTTTAATAAGCATTGAAAAAGAATTTCTCACAGCTGATGTAAAAAGTGAAGTAGTTCAGGTGTTTTGTGACAAGAGGTATCATTTGGGGAAAATAACTTAATAAATTTGATTGATTTATATTAAAATCGAATAAAGCGTTTATTTCATGTTTCATCTGTGTTTATATATTCAAAATATTTTCCTTTCTCATACTATTTCTCAGTATATTAGGCCTTATACTTGAGTCTTTGGGGCATACAATCAAGATTTGCCCCGGGCATCACCAGACCTCTGCACGCCACGGAGTTGGACGCTGACAGGATGTTCTCCACCTGCACGAGGTTCCAGAACCACGGGATTCAGTTTAACAACACACACTCTCCCGTTTACATAAGAACATAAGAACTAGGAGCAGGAGTCGGCCATCTGGCCCCTCGAGCCTGCTCCGCCATTCAATGAGATCATGGCTGATCTTTTGTGGACTCAGCTCCAGTTTCCGGCCCGAACACCATGGGCGCGATTCTCCGCAAATGCGGAGAGTCGTAAAGGCTGCCGTGAAACTGGCCGTGTTTCACGGCAGCCTCCGCGCCCCCTCCCGGGACACGATTCTCCCCCCCCCAGGCGGGGCTAGCAGCGCGGCCCCGTGAAGCACGGCATTGCGGCCTTAGCGACCGTCGCTAAGCCCGCGCGCCAAGCGTCACGGCGGCTGACGCGCACGATGACGTCAGCCACGCATGCGCGGGCCGTCATGCCCCTCAGCCGCCCCGCGGACTGATCCTGCGGGGCGGCGGAAGAACAAAGAGTGCGCAGGTATCGGACCCGCTGCCCGCGGTCGGTGCCAACCGATCGCGGGCCAATGCCACCCTTGGCACGGTCATGGTGCGGCCATGCCAATCGGTGCCATGGTTGTCCGGGACGGCACTTTGCGGCTGTTTTCATGAACGGTGAGAGCAGGTGTGTTTGCGTTCGTGAAAACGGCCGTAAAGGCCTGGGAACTCGGCCCATCGGCCAGGGGAGAATCGCTGTTCACCGTAAAAAACGGCGAGCAGCGATTCGTGTCGTGGGGCGGCCGTGGGGGGGGGGGAGGGGGGGAGAATAGCGGGAGGTCGGGAAAAATGCCGGGAAGGCCCTCCCGCTATTATGGGGCAGCGGAGAATCGCGCCCCATAACCCTTAACCCCTTTATTCTTCAAAAAACTATCTATCTTTACCTTAAAAACATTTAATGAAGCAGCCTCAACTGCTTCACTGGGCAAGGAATTCCATAGATTCACAACCCTTTGGGTGAAGAAGTTCCTCCTAAACCCAGTCCCAAATCTACTTCCCCTTATTTTGAGGCTATGCCCCCTAGTTCTGCTTTCACCCGCCAGTGGAAACAACCTGCCCGCATCTATCCTATCTATTCCCTTCATAATTTTAAATGTTTCTATAAGATCCCCCTTCATCCTTCTAAATTCCAAAGAGTACAGCCCCAGTCTACTCAACCTCTCCTCATAATCCAACCCCTTCAGCTCTGGGATTAACCTAGTGAATCTCCTCTGCACAATCTCCAGCGCCAGTACGTCCTTTCTCAAGTAAGGAGAACAAAACTGAACACAATACTCCAGGTGTGGCCTCACTAACACCGTATACAATTGCAACATAACCTCCCTAGTCTTAAACTCCATCCCTCGAGCAATGAAGGACAAAATTCCATTTGCCTTATTAATCACCTGTTGCACCTGTAAACCAACTTTCTGTGACTCATGCACTAGCACACCCAGGTCTCCCTGCACAGCAGCATGCTTTAATATTTTATCGTTTAAATAATAATCCCGTTTGCTGTTATTCCTACCAAAATGGATAACCTTATTTAAGATGGAGGTGAGGAATTTTACGCCAATCGGCAGTGGTTTCATGGTCACCATTAGACTTTTATTGAATTTGAATTTCGCGATCTGCAGTGGCGGGATTTGAACCCAGATCCCCAGAGCTTTACTCTGAGACTCCGAGTTTGCTAGTCCAGTGGCAATACCACTCCACCGCCGCCTCCCATTGCCTTTCGAAAGTTCCGTCCATTCAGACGCTCTCGCAATGTCGGAGGCCTCGATCAAATCTCCCCCCCCCCTTAACCCTCTCCGCTCGGAGGAGAACAATCCCGGCTCCTCCCAGGATCTCCGCCTGGACGTAACTCCCTCTCGACCCAGGGCCCCTTCCAATAAGACCCCCTCCCCCACCCCCACCCCCCTCACAGGCCGAGGGTGCATTCACTCGCAGCCAAAGGTGACAGAAAATCTCCACCGGAGTCCGCGGCCACGGGTTTTGAAAGAAATGTCAACGGGATGTCGGACACGGGAACTGAAATTGCGGCGCTATCTTTCACCTCATCGCGACGTTCCAAAGGGCCAATCAGAGACAAGTGGCACCCAATGTTCACACAGCACGATCCCGCAGACAGCAATGGGAACACAGATGTGGAGGTTCGGAAGAGTGGCCATGCTTATTTGCCCCTTAGCGTCCAAACGTTAGGTGGGGTTACGGGGGGTAGGGTGGAGGTGTGGGCTTAGGTAGGGTGCTCTTTCCAAGGGCCGGTGCAGACTCGATGGGCCGAATGGCCTCCTTCTGCACTGTGAATTCTGTAATTCTATGAAGATGATGAATAATCTGGTTTCAGTGATGCGAGAATGATAAATACTAGTTCCAGGACAATGGGCAGAACACAACGACTAATCTTCAAATGGTATGGTGAGATATTTTACATTGACCGGATAGGACAGACACGGCCTTGGGTTCAATGTCTCATTCAATGATGGCGACTCTGACAGTGCGGCACTCCCTCAGTACTGACCCTCTGACAGTGCGGCACTCCCTCAGTACTGACCCTCTGACAGTACGGCACTCCCTCAGTACTGACCCTCTGACAGTGCGGCACTCCCTCAGTACTGACCCTCTGACAGTGCGGCTCTCCCTCAGTACTGACCCTCTGACAGTGCGGCACTCCCTCAGTACTGACCCTCTGACAGTGCAGCACTCCCTCAGTACTGACCCACTGACAGTGCGGCACTCCCTCAGTACTGACCCTCTGACAGTGCAGCACTCCCTCAGTACGGACCCTCTGACAGTGCAGCACTCCCTCAGTACTGACCCTCTGACAGTGCGGCACTCCCTCAGTACTGACCCTCTGACAGTGCGGCACTCCCTCAGTACTGACCCTCTGACAGTGCGGCACTCCCTCAGTACTGACCCTCTGACAGTGCAGCACTCCCTCAGTACTGACCCTCTGACAGTGCGGCACTCCCTCAGTACTGACCCTCTGACAGTGCGGCTCCCTCAGTACTGACGCTCCCACAGTGCGGCACTCCCTCAGTACTGACCCTCTGACAGTGCGGCACTCCCTCAGTACTGACCCTCTGACAGTGCAGCACTCCCTCAGTACTGACCCTCTGACAGTGCGGCACTCCCTCAGTACTGACCCTCTGACAGTGCGGCTCCCTCAGTACTGACGCTCCCACAGTGCGGCACTCCCTCAGTACTGACCCTCTGACAGTGCGGCACTCCCTCAGTACTGACCCTCTGACAGTGCCGCACTCCCTCAGTACTGACCCTCTGACAGTGCGGCACTCCCTCAGTACTGACCCTCTGACAGTGCGGCACTCCCTCAGTACTGACCCTCTGACAGTGCGGCACTCCCTCAGTACTGACCCTCTGACAGTGCAGCACTCCCTCAGTACTGACCCTCTGACAGTGCGGCACTCCCTCAGTACTGACCCTCTGACAGTGCGGCACTCCCTCAGTACTGACCCTCTGACAGTGCGGCACTCCCTCAGTACTGACCCTCTGACAGTGCGGCACTCCCTCAGTACTGACCCTCTGACAGTGCAGCACTCCCTCAGTACTGACCCTCTGACAGTGCGGCACTCCCTCAGTACTGACCCTCTGACAGTGCAGCGCTCCCTCAGTACTGACCTGGCTTAGCCCAGCCCCAGTCTGGGGAACGCTGCCGCCCTGGGCCAGTGCGAGTGCTGCATTTCCTGCTTCCTGACACTGGGTGGCGTCAGCAGCAGCGGTTTGAGCTGGGAACCGGGGCAGTGATCGGCTGCTGAAAGGCATGACGCTCACTCAAACAGCTGCAGTGATGTGTTACTCTGCCTCATCAGGCTGTCGGCTAAATATTGCTAAACATCACCTCTTTAAAATGCAAATAAACAGAGATATAATGCCCTGGGAGAAAAAAATAAAGCAGGGAATAAAAATTGAAACACAGCGATGAGGAGACGGCAGCGGTTGGGAGGAAAGGGGCTTAAACGTTCGGGCATTGTCACAGCTCCGGGGGGGGCGGGCGGAGGGCCTCAACGCAACAGGGTGGGGGTATGCGGACCGGAGGGGGGGGGGGTGGAAATCTAGAACGTTCACAACTCGTATATTCCTGCACGTTTATTATTGAATGGGGGGGGGCCTCACGTTCGAGATATCGGCCAAGGTTAAATCCTCTCACACCCTCACTCCCGACCATTTGAAAATGAAAATCGCTTATTGTCACGAGTAGGCTTCAATGAAGTTACTGTGAAAAGCCCCTAGTCGCCACATTCCGGCGCCTGTTCGGGGAGGCTGGTACGGGAATCGAACCGTGCTGCTGGCCTGCTTGGTCTGCTTTCAAAGCCAGCGATTTAGCTCAGTGAGCTAAACCAGCCCCTATTTGGTCAAATCTCAGCTTCGCGCCGATCGTTCCCGCTCGCTGGCTGTGTTTAATCCTGCTAGTGACTGGTTACCCCCCCCCCCCCCCCCCCCCCCCCCCCCCCCCCACCCCCACGGGTGGCTGAAAGTCTGGCGCGGGAGAAGGGCGGCCCGGCGAGACTGTGGTTAGCGCCGCTGCCTCACGCCACCAGGGACCCGGGTTCGATTCCCGGACTCTCTGTGCGGAGTCGGCACATTATCCCCCCCCCCCCCCCCCCCCGTGTCTGCATTTCCTCCGGCTGCTCCGGTTTCCTCCCACAGGTCCCGGAAGGCGTGCCGGTGAGGGTGGATTGGTCGCGCCAAAGGGTCACCGCGTGTCCAGGGATGTGGGCGGTGACGGGGATAGGGCGGGGGGGGGGATGTCAGAGGGTCGGTGCAGACTCGATGGGCCGAATGGCTTCCTCCTGCAACATCGGGATTCTGTGAAGTTGCCTCCTGTTAGTCGGGCACTGGCTGGGGAACGGTGCTGGGGAAAGTAGGATCCGGACCGCTGGGGACGGTCGACTGCAGAAAGCCATCGATATCCTGGAGCGTTGGGTAATCAAGGAAGCAGAGCGAGCTTCGAACGGGATAGTGGGGAAAAGGGATCAAATTAGGGAAGATGGGGCACAGCAAAGAGAAGAGAGAGAGGAAGGTACGAACACAGACTGTGCGGAGTACTGAGAGGAATCCAGCAGGTAGATGCTATAAAAGTAATAGAAGGGTGTGATAACCACCGATTTGTCCCGGGGAAGATGGAGGGCGGGTTTCGAGCGTGGCGGAGGTGGGAAGGATGGGCGACTTGTTCCTGGAAGGGAGCTTCCCGAGAATGAGGGCGCTGGAGGAGAAGTTCGGGCTGGCGAGGGGGAATGACATTCGGCGTTTGCAGGTGCGGGATTTCGTGCGTAGACGGGTCCCGTCCTTTCCACGCCTTCCACCAAGGGGGATCCAGGACAGGGTAGTTTCCAGGGGTGAGGTAGGAGAGGGGAGAGTCTCGGATATTTATAAGGAGCTTATGGGAGTGGAGGACACAGGGCCCGAGGAACTGAAACCCAAGTGGGAGGAGGAGCTTGGTGGGGAGTTGGAGGGAGGCGGATGGGCAGACGCTCTGAGGAGGGTAAATGGAACCGCAACATGTGCCAGGCTCGGCCTGATTCAGTTCAAGGTGGTTCACCGGGCCCACATGACGGTGGCACGGATAAGCAAATTCTTTGGGCTGGTGGACAAGTGTGCTAGATGTGGGGGACCATGTCCACATGTTCTGGGCGTGTCCAAAACGTAGGGGATACTGGCAGGGATTTGCGGACGTCATTTCCCGGGTACTGAAAACAAGGGTGGCGATGAGTCCAGAGGTGGTGATTTTTGGGGTGTCGGAGGACCCGGGAGTCCAGGAGGGGGATAGAGGCCGACGTTGTGGCCTTTAGAACATAGAACAGTACAGCACAGAACAGGCCCTTCGGCCCTCGATGTTGTGCCGAGCCATGATCACCCTACTCAAACCCACGTAGCCACCCTATACCCGTAACCCAACAACCCCCCCCTTAACCTTACATTTTAGGACACTACGGGCAATGTAGCATGGACAATCCACCTAACCCGCACATCTTTGGACTGTGGGAGGAAACCGGAGCACCCGGAGGAAACCCACGCACACACGGGGAGGACGTGCAGACTCCACACAGACAGTGACCCAGCCGGGAATCGAACCTGGGACCCTGGAGCTGTGAAGCATTTATGCTAACCACCATGCTACCGTGCTGCCCCCTTTGCGACGGATACTGTTGGCCTGGAGGGACTCAAAGCCCCCAAAGACCGAAGTATGGCTGTCGGACATGGCAAGCTTTCTCGGCTTGGAAAAAAATCAAGTTCGCCTTACGAGGATCACTATCAGAGTTCGCCCGGAGGTGGCAACCATTCATCGACTTCTTCGCGGGGAACTAATCGTCAGCGGGGGGGGGTAGAATAGTGGAGAGTAGGGGGGAAGAATAGGTGGGTCTATTTGCGAGAGAGGTACTGTTATTTGTTTTTTGTAATTGGTATCTGCACACTAATGGAAATTGTTACTGTTTACAATGCCTAACAAATACCTCAATAAAATTGTCTGTTAAAAAAAAAAGTAATACAAGGGCAAAACTAAAGGCACTGTGTCCGAATGTGGACTGGATGGAGCAAGTCAGCATCCTGCCCAAGGATTCAGACAATCGGCAACGCAGGGGTTGGGGAAACAGAGGAACAGGAGATATTTCGCGGAGCCAACAAATGAAATTGGAGACCACTGAAACGAAGGAACCTGTGCATTTCCAAAGCGCCTTTCTGGGCATTGCAAACGCACGTTACAGCCAATCAGTTAGCTATGAAGCCTCGTCACAGTTGTAGGCAGAACAGCAGCAGCTTCGGGCACAGAAAGCTCCCACAGATAGCAATGTGGTAAAGGACCAATCAGACTGCTTTTTGTGCTGTTGGTTAACAGATGAATATCAGCTTCCAGAAATCAAGCTCTCCCTACTCTTCTTCCAACGTCCCCCTGAGATATTAGCTTATTGGCTGTTATTTGAATATTAATTGAGCGTTTCATTATAATTAGTCGGTGGACATTAACTGGGGAATTGCTTGAGTTCCTTCAAATAGAAGCAGACTGAAAATGTGATAATTGGGATCCCTCAGTACTGACCCTCTGACAGTGCGGCGCTCCCTCAGTACTGACCCTCTGACAGTGCGGCGCTCCCTCAGTACTGACCCTCTGACAGTGCGGCACTCCCTCAGTACTGACCCTCTGACAGTGCGGCGCTCCCTCAGTACTGACCCTCTGACAGTGCGGCACTCCCTCAGTACTGACCCTCTGACAGTGCGGCACTCCCTCAGTACTGACCCTCTGACAGTGCGGCACTCCCTCAGTACTGACCCTCTGACAGTGCGGCACTCCCTCAGTACTGACCCTCTGACAGTGCGGCACTCCCTCTGTACTGACCCTGTGACAGTGCGGCACTCCCTCAGTACTGACCCTCTGACAGTGCGGCACTCCCTCAGTACTGACCCTCTGACAGTGCGGCACTCCCTCAGTACTGACCCTCTGACAGTGCGGCACTCCCTCAGTACTGACCCTCTGACAGTGCGGCACTCCCTCAGTACTGACCCTCTGACAGTGCGGCGCTCCCTCAGTACTGACCCTCTGACAGTGCGGCGCTCCCTCAGTACTGACCCTCTGACAGTGCGGCACTCCCTCAGGACTGACCCTCTGACAGTGCGGCATTCCCTCAGTACTGACAGTGCGGCACTCCCTCAGTACTGACCCTCTGACAGTGCGGCACTCCCTCAGTACTGACCCTCTGACAGTGCGGCGCTCCCTCAGTACTGACCTTCTGACAGTGCAGCACTCCCTCAGTACTGACCCTCTGACAGTGCAGCACTCGCTCAGTACTGACCCTCTGACAGTGCAGCACTCCCTCAGTACTGACCCTCTGACAGTGCGGCACTCCCTCAGTACTGACCCTCTGACAGTGCGGCGCTCCCTCAGTACTGACCTTCTGACAGTGCAGCACTCCCTCAGTACTGACCCTCTGACAGTGCACACTCCCTCAGTACTGACCCTCTGACAGTGCAGCATTCCCTCAGTACTGACCCTCTGACAGTGCAGCACTCCCTCAGTACTGACCCTCTGAAAGTGCAGCACTCCCTCAGTACTGACCCTCTGACAGTGCGGCACTCCCTCAGTACTGACCCTCTGACAGTGCGGCACTCCCTCAGTACTGACCCCTGACAGTGTGGCGCTCCCTCAGTACTGACCCTCTGACAGTGCGGCACTCCCTCAGTACTGACCCTCTGACAGTGCAGCACTCCCTCAGTACTGACCCTCTGACAGTGCGGGACTCCCTCAGTACTGACCCTCTGACAGTGCTGCACTCCCTCAGTACTGACCCTCTGACAGTGCTGCACTCCCTCAGTACTGACCCTCTGACAGTGCCGCACTCCCTCAGTACTGACCCTCTGACAGTGCGGCACTCCCTCAGTACTGACCCTCTGACAGTGCGGCACTCCCTCAGTACTGACCCTCTGACAGTGCCGCACTCCCTCAGTACTGACCCTCTGACAGTGCGGCACTCCCTCAGTACTGACCCTCTGACAGTGCGGCACTCCCTCAGTACTGTACCTCCGACCTCGCGGTGTTCCCTCAGTACTGTCAGAGATTGACCCTTGGCCTCAGACAAGATCTAGACCCCCACCCCCACCACCCACCACCCCAGCCCCCACACCCTCCGGCCGCAGGCTGTGATCCACCCCCTGGCCTCCCACGGAAATCAGCCCCCAGATTCGCTGCAACTCAATGTGCCAATTCTGGCATCTTTGTTTTGTATATCAAGTCAGGTATCTTAGCAACCGTATCTACTGCTGGGCTGTGAGTACGTCAGTACCAAAAACCGGCCATAATTCTGACTGCTCTAATCCTGCTGTGGAGGAGATGGTGAAGCCCCGACTAGCTACACGCCGCACGTGGAACTCTCAATATCGGGTCACAATGTCGGCTTTTCAAATCAAACTCCAAGGGCTGGATTCTCCCCTCTGGAGACGAAGTCCCCACGGCCGGCGTGAAGCAGCCACCGATCCCCCGTTTGGCTGGGGGCTTGTAGGCAGGCAGCGTGGAGCACTCGGCCCTCGTTGCCAACGCGCCCAGGAGAATTGCTGGGTCCCTGGCCACGCATGTGCACAGCGGCGTCCTGCAACGTCCGCCCCGTGCTTCGTGGCGAATGCCGCTTGTGGACCCGGCCTGCAAAATAATTCCCCCACCCCCCCCCCCCCCCCACCCACTCCCACTTCGGCCAGCTGGCTCGCCCCAGTCCGCCCCGCCACACTGCCCCCGGCATCGAATATGGCCACCCCTGCCCGCAGATTGCCCCCCCCCCCCCCCCTCCGACTATGGCGAGTCTGAATCCGCAGCCTCCACACCGACATCCCGCTGGATGGGACCGCACGGCTCCCGTGCAGTCGGGAATGTAGTGATCTCTGTATATGTAAATACATAAAGGGTCAATGTGTAGTCAGTACAGTCAGATGATCACCAGAGGGCAACACTAACAGGGAGTACATAAACAAGCTCAATCTGTTTTCCCCGCTCTATTCGGGTGTGTTGTGATGAGGGAACTGAAGTGTAGAGTTAGCTCAGAGTGCAAGTATTATATTCATAGTTTATCTCATTCTATCCTGTCTAATGTAATAGCTCCTAAAAGTATTAAAGAATCAAACTCACAAGTTAATTGATTAGTTACTCAATAAATGATTTGTCCTCACTGGATGACTTTCATCATCCTCAAAGTTAAGGGGCGCGATTCTCCAAAATGGAGATTAAGCGTTCGCTCCGTCGGGAACAACGGCGTCGCGTTGCACGACGGCGCAAAACGGGCGCGGGGGCTACCGATGCGGGAGCGGTTCACGCCGCTCCAGCCTCCCTTCCCGGCGCCGCGCCAACCCGCGCATGCGCAGGGGGACTTCTTCAGCGCGCCGGCCCCTGTGCAACATGGCGTGGGGGGGTTCAGGGGCTGGCCACGAAATGAAGTAGGCCCGGGGAGGTGGGGGGGGGGGCAATGCCGGCACGCCGATCGGTGGGCCCCGATCGCAGGCCAGACCCCATCGGAAGCCACCACCCCGGAGACGGAGCCTCCCCCACCCCCCCCCCACCCCCCACCCCCCACAGGCCATCCCCTGGCCCTTCGTGCAGAGTTTCCGCCAGCAGCGGCCAGGGGTGAACGGCGCCGGCGGGACTCTGCCACGTCCGCGCGGCCACTCGGCCCATCCGAGCCAAACCCACCGGCGCTAATGGCGCCGGCTCCCCGCGGCTCGGAGAGTCGCGTGCCGGCGAACGGGGCGGCCTGGCGCGGTCGCGGCGATTCTCCAGCCTGTCACGGGGCGGGGAGAATCGCGCCCAAGAACTTCACGGCATAAACAGATGAGTAACACATATTACTTCAAGTAATAGAACACTGAACTCGGCGGTTGGGGGCGGAGCATCAGGGGGCAGGCCTCGGACAGAGCATCGCGAACCAGGGCCCAGAGACTGTTGGGAAGTCGCTTTCTCTGCCTCATCGCCGAACGCGATTTTGGCCGCTGCGACCAGAGAATCCAGCCTCAAATATTTGAGCACTAAATGTAGGCCGAATCTCCTGGTGGAGCTCCAGGTGCAGACTCAATGGGCCGAATGGCCTCTCTCTGCTCTGTATATGGGGGGCAGTAACCCTGATGTCAAAGGCCACAATTGTTCGGTCTCCCGGCAGAGCTTTGTGAATCTCCCACCTCACCCTCCCTGTCCGTACCCTCCAACCACCGGGGTGGGGGGGGGGGGAAGGCAGAACTGGACTGGTGGAGAGTGGAGCAAAGCAGGCACGGGGGGGTTTGGGGCGGGGGGCTCGAGGGTCAGGAGGGGCGAGCGTCAGCAGTGCGAGGGTCGGGGGTGGCGAGGGTCAGGAGGAGAGGCGAGGGTGAGGGGGGATGGAGGGTCAGGGGGTGGTGAGGGTCAGAAGGGGGGGCGAGGGTCGAGGGGAAGCGAGGGGCCGGGGGGGCAGGGTTAGGTCGGTGTGGGGTGAATGTCAGACGGGGAGGGGAAGGTTTAGGAGGGGTGACAAGGGTCAGGGGGAGGGGACGAGGGTCAAGATGGTCTAGGGTGTGGGTCAAGGGTCAGGATGGTGTGGGGTCGAGGGTCAGGATGGTGTGGGGTCGAGGGTCAGGATGGTGTGGGGTCGAGGGTCAGGATGGTGTGGGGTGAGGGTCAGGATGATGTAGGGTGAGGGTCGGGTCGGTGTGGTTTGAGGTCGGGTTGGTTTGAGGGGTGTGGTCAGTTTTATCCAGCCCTGGTAATGCGGGGGTCAAACAGGGATGTACTCAAGCTGTGAAAAGTGACTGGTAGTGTATTTTAAGGGTTAATAGGGGGTTGGGGGATTTTAAGGTTAATAGCGGGGGTTTGGAAATTTAAGGGTTAATAGGAGGGATTGAGAATTTTAGGGGTTAATAGCGGGGGTTTGGGGATTTTAAGGGTTAATTGGCGGTTGGTGATGTTAAAGGTTAATAGGGGGTTTGGGGACTTTAAGCGTTAATAGCGGGGGTTTTGGGTATCTTAAAGGTTAATCGGCGGTTTGGTGATGTTAAGGGTTAATAGGGTCGTTTAGGGATTTTAAGGGTTTATAGGGTAGTTTGAGGATTTTAAGGGTTAATAGGGGGTTGGGGGATTTTACGGGTTAATAGGGGGTTTGGGGATTTTAAGGGTTAATAGGGGGGTTGGGGATTTTAAAGGTTAATAGGGGGGTTGGGGATTTCAAGGGTTAATGGGGGGTTGGGGATTTTAAAGGTTAATAGGGGGGTTGGGGATTTTAAGGGTTAATAGGGGGTTTGGGGATTTAAGGGTTAATAAGGGGGTTTGGGGATTTTAAGGGTTAATAGGGGGTTTGGGGATTTAAGGGTTAATAAGGGGGTTTGGGGATTTTAAGGGTTAATAGGAGGTTTGGGATTTAAGGGTTAATAGGGTAGTTTGGGGATTTAAAGGGTGAATGGGGTTTGGGGATTTTAAGGGTTAATCGGGGGGTTTGGGGATTTTAAGGGTTAATTGGGGTTTTTTTGGATTTTAAGGGTTAATCGGGGCGTTTGGGGATTAAGGGTTAATAGGGGTTTTGGGGATTTTAAGGGTTGATAGGGGGTTTGGGGATTTAAGCGTTAATAGGGTATTTCGGGGATTTTAAGGGTTAATAGCGGGGTTTGGGGATTTTAAGGGTTAATAGCGGGGTTTGGGGATTTTAAGGGCGAATAGCGGGCTTTGGGGATTTAAGGGTTAATAGCGGGGTTTGGGGATTTTAAGGGTTAATAGCGGGGTTTGGGGATTTTAAGGGTTAATAGCGGGGTTTGGGGATTTTAAGGGCGAATAGCGGAGTTTGGGGATTTAAGGGTTAATAGCAGGGTTTGAGGACTTTAAGCGTTAATAGCGGGGGTTTTGGGGATCTTAAAGGTTAATCAGCAGTTTGGTGATGTTAAAGGTTAATAGGGTCGTTTCGGGATTTTAAGGGTTAATGAGGGTTGGAGATATTAAGGGTTAATTGGGGGGTTGGGGATTTTAAGGGTTTTGGGGATCTTAAAGGTTAATCGGCAGTTTGGTGATGTTAAGGGTTAATGGGGGGTTTGGGGATTTTAAGGGTTAATAAGGGGGTTTGGGGATTTTAAAGGTTAATAGTGGGGTTGGGGATTTTAAAGGTTAATAGGGGGGTTGGGGATTTCAAGGATTAATGGGGGGTTTGGAGATTTTAAGGGTTACTAGGGGGTTTGGGGATTTTAAGGGTTAATGGGGGGGGGGGGTTTGGAGATTTTAAGGGTTAATGGGGGGTTTGGTGATTTTAAGGGATAATAGGGGGTTTGGAGATTTTAAGAGTTAATGGGTGTTTGGGGATTTTAAGGGTTAATAGGGTGTTTGGGGATTTTAAGGGTTAATGGGGTTTGGAGATTTTAAGGGTTAATAGGGGGTTTTGGGGACTTTAAGGGTTAATATAAGGTTTGGGGATTTTAAGGGTTAATAGGGAGGTTTGGGGATTTAAGGGTTAATGGGGGATTGGAGATTTTAAGGGTTAATGGGGGTTTGGGGATTTTAAGGGTTAATAGGGGGTTTGGGGATTTTAGGGTTAATAGGGGTTTGGGGACTTTAAGGGTTAATAGGGGGTTAGGGGATTTTAAGGGTTAATAGGGGGTTTGGGGATTTTAGGGGTTAATAGGGGGTTTAGAGATTGTAAGGATTAATGGGTGTTTGGAGATTTTAAGGGTTACTGGGGGGTTTGGGGATTTTAAGGGTTAATGGGGGGTTTGGAGATTTTAAGGGTTAATGGGGGTTTGGTGATTTTAAGGGTTAATAGGGGTTTAGGGATTTAAGGGTTAATAGGGGGTTTAGGAATTTCAAAGGTGAATAGGTGGTTTGGGAATTTAAGGGTTAATAGGGGGGTTGGGGATTTAAAGGGATAATAGGGAGTTTGGGGATTTAAGGGTTAATGGGGGGTTTGGGGACTTTAAGGGTTAATAGGGGGGTTGGGGATTTAAAGGGATAATAGAGAGTTTGGGGATTTTAAGGGTTAATAGGGGGTTTGGGGACTTTAAGGGTTAATAGGGGGGTTGGGGATTTAAAGGGATAATAGGGAGTTTGGGGATTTAAGGGTTAATAGGGGGTTTGGGGATTTTATGGGTTAATAGGGGGTTTGGGGTTTTTAGGGGTTAATAGGGAGTATTTGGGGGATTTTAAGGGTAATTAGGTTGAGGGATTGTAAGCGTTAATGGGGGGGTTGGGGGGATTTTTGGGGGTTTAAATGGGAGTTTGTGGATTTTAGGGGTTAATAAGGGGGTTTGGGGGATTTTAGAGGTTAATGGGGGTTGGGAATTTTAGGGGTTAATGGGGGAGTTGGGGATTTTAGGCGTTAATGGGGGGTTGGGGATTTTATGGGTTAATGGGTGGGGTGTGGATTTTATGGGTTAATGGGGGGTTGGGGTTTTTATGGGTTAATGGGGGTTGTGGATTTTATGGGTTAATGGGGGGTTGGGGATTTTAAGGGTTAATAAGGGGGTTTAGGGATTTTAAGGGTTAATGGGGGTTTGGGGATTTTAAGGGTTAATGGGGGGTTTGGGGATTTTAAGGGTTAATGGGGGTTTGGAGATTTTAAGGGTTAATGGGGGTTTGGAGATTTTAAGGGTTACTGGGGGGGTTTGGGGATTTTAAGGGTTAATGGGGGGGTTGGAGATTTTAAGGGTTAATAGGGGGTTTGGGGATTTTAAGTGTGAATGGGGGTTTGGGGATTTTAAGGGTTAATAGGGGGTTTGGGGATTTTAAAGGGTTAATAGGGGGTTTGGGGATTTTAGGGGTTAATAGGGGTTTGGAGATTTTAAGGGTTAATAGGGGGTTTAGGAATTTTAAAGGTGAATAGGTGGTTTGGGGATTTTATGGGTTAATAGGGGGGTTGGGGATTTAAGGGTTAATAGGGGGTTTGGGGATTTTAAGGGTTAATAGGGGGTTTGGGGGTTTTAGGGTTAATAGGGAGTTTGGGGTTTTTAGGGGTTAATAGGGAGTATTTGGGGGATTTTAAGGGTAATTAGGTTGGGGGATTTTAAGGGTTAATGGGGGGTTGGAGATTTTAAGGGTTAATGGGGGTTTGGAGATTTTAAGGGTTAATGGGGGTTTGGAGATTTTAAGGGTTAATGGGGTTTGGTGATTTTAAGGGTTAATGGGGGTTTGAGGATTTTAAGGGTTAATTGGGGGTTTGGGGGTTTGGGGATTTTAAGGGTTAATAGGGGGCCTGGGGACTTTAAGGGTTAATAGGGGGCCTGGGGACTTTAAGGGTTAATAGGGAGGTTTGGGGATTTTAAGGGTTAATGGGGGTTTGGGGATTTTAAGGGTTAATGGGGGTTTGGGGATTTTAAGGGTTAATGGGGGTTTGGTGGAATTTATGGGTTAATGGGGGTTGGGGGATTTATGGGTTAATGGGGGCTGGGGGATTTTAGGGGTTAATGGGGGGTTGGGGATTTTAGGGGTTAATGGGGGCTGGGGGATTTTAGGGGTTAATGGGGGGGTTGGGGATTTTAGAGGTTAATGGGGGGTTGGGGATTTTAGGGGTTAATGGGGGGGATTGGGGATTTTAGGGGTTAATGGGGGGTTGGGGATTTTAGGGGTTAATGGGGGCGTTGCGGATTTTAGGGGTTAATGGGGTGGTTGGGGATTTATGGGTTAATGGGGGGGTCGGGGATTTTATGGGTTAATGGGGGGGTTGTGGATTTTATGGATTAATTGGGGGGTTGTGGGTTTTATGGGTTAATGGGGGGGCTGGGGGATTTTAGGGGTTAATGGGGGGGTTGTGGATTTTTGGGGGTTGATGGGGGGTTGGGGATTTTAGGGGTTAATGGGGGAGTTGGGGATTTTAGGGGTTAATGGGGGTTGGGGGATTTTATGGGTTAATGGGGGGGTTGTGGATTTTTGGGGTTAATGGGGGGGTTGTGGATTTTTGGGGTTAATGGGGGGGTGTTGGATTTTTGGGGGTTGATGGGGGGGTTGTGGATTTTTGGGGGTTGATGGGGGGGTTGTGGATTTTTGGGGTTAATGGGGGGGTTGGGATTTTAGGGGTTAATGGGGGGGTTGTGGATTTTTGGGGTTAATGGGGGAGTTGGGGATTTTATGGGTTAATGGGGGGGTTGTGGATTTTTCGGGGTTAATGGGGGGGTTGTGGATTTTTGGGGGTTGATGGGGGGGTTGTGGATTTTTGGGGGTTGATGGGGGGGGTTGTGGATTTTTGGGGGTTGATGGGGGGGGGTTTAGGGGATTTTTCCCGCGGCCCCCCATTAAGCAGACATGTTTAAACCGCGTCGCCTGTTTGGTCGTTGAACCAGCTTGTTTCCATGGCGATGAGTGGGCTGAGTTGCTAAGAGACCGACATTGTAGATGAGTAATAAACATGTAAAAAAAAATTGTCACGATGGCGCAGGGTGGGCGGCGGGGAGAGAGTACGCTGTGTTCCGCCTCGCTTAAACAAGAGAGGAAATCAAATCCCCTTTCAGTAGGAAGGAGACAGAGAAATGGAGAACACGGGAGGGGAAATCAGGAGGAACGTTCATGCACATTGCATGGATTCTCTCCATCGTCACAGGGCTGGCATTCCCACACAACAACTTGCATTTATATAGGGCCCTTAAACACAGTTCAAATAAAATCACCCACTCCTCCCCCACACACCCGAGGGGGGCGATTAGCAATCCACACGTCGGACCCCCCCCCCCCCCCCCCCCCGCCCCGCCACCTGAGCGAGGTCCGGTCAATGTGGCGTGCAGCAGGATGCTATCGATGGAGGACCGGGGTAGGGCGCTGTTTCAGAGGGTCAGTGCCGTCTCGATGGGCTGAATGGCCTCCTCCTGCATGGTGGGGATTCGATGACACAGGGGGTTCACAGGTGACTGGAGTAGGGGGAGCACAGAGATCTCGGAGGTCCAGTAACCAACAAATTAAGCTTACTCACCAGGAAGCAACCTTGCCCATTTGGGGTTCCTGGTGGTTCCTGCAAAAAGCTTCATGTCCTCCACGGAAATGCGTCCACATCTCATCCTTATCCTCCTTTCCTCAATGCCTTCTTCCTCTTTCATCCTTCCCCCGTACATATCGATATATTCACCTATACCACTCCCCGTGGGAGCGAGTCCCACATTCTCCCCACTCCCCGTGGGAGCGAGTCCCACATTCTCCCCACTCCCCGTGGGAGCGATAACCACATTCACCCCACTCCCCGTGGGAGCGAGTCCCACATTCTCCCCACTCCCCGTGGGAGCGAGTCCCACATTCTCCCCCACTCCCCTGTGGGAGCGAGTCCCACATTCTCCCCACTCCCCGTGGGAGCGAGTCCCACATTCTCCCCACTCCCCGTGGGAGTGAGTCCCACATTCTCCCCACTCCCCGTGGGAGTGAGTCCCACATTCTCCCCACTCCCCCCATGGGAGCGAGTCCCACATTCTCCAGCAGAGGGCAGCAGAGCAGAGCTACTGATCAGCTGTTCTGGGGAAATTTGCATACGTGCAGTGCGGTCAGCCTAAGTTGAAGGTGGTTTGTGGAGAGGCTGTTGGCAAGTGACAGTTAAACCCGAAACACTTCGTGAGTGTTTCCCACCCTACCTCCTCCTCTAACCAACCCCCCCACCCCACGGTGGTTGGGAAGCGGGAGCAGGGGCCTGTCGTGAAGGTGAGTGAGTGCCTTTAAATTTGCTTACCTTTGAGCGGGAGCAGGGTTTGAGGTAATATCAGGTAACCTCTTCCTTTCTTTTTCTTTTTCTTGTTATTTTTTGAAATCTAGAGGTGATGTCAGGGAAGGCAGTACAATGCTCCTCCTGCAGAATGTTTGAGGTGAGGGACGCCGTCAGTGTCCCTGCTGATTTCATCTGTGGGAAGTGCACCCAACTCCAGCTCCTCAAAAACCGTGTTAGGGACCTGGAGCTTGAGCTGGATGAACTTCGGATCATTCGGGAGGCAGAGGGGGTCATAGATAGGAGCTTCAGGGAAATAGTTACACCAAAGACTGGAGATAGATGGGTAACTGTAAGAGGGACTGGGAAGAAGCAGTCAGTGCAGGGACCCCCTGCGGTCGTTCCCCTGAGTAACAAGTATACCGTTTTGGATACTTGTGGGGGGGGGGACTTACCAGGGGTAAGCCATGGGGTACGGGCCTCTGGCACGGAGTCTGTCCCTGTTGCTCAGAAGGGAAGGGGGGAAAGGAGTAGAACATTAGTAATTGGGGACTCAATAGTCAGGGGCACAGATAGGAGATTTTGTGGGAGCGAGAGAGACTCACGTTTGGTATGTTGCCTCCCAGGTGCAAGGGTACGTGATGTCTCGGATCGTGTTTTCCGGGTCCTTAAGGGGGAGGGGGAGCAGCCCCAAGTCGTAGTCCACATTGGCACTAACGACATAGGTAGGAAAGGGGACAAGGATGTCAGGCAGGCCTTTAGGGAGCTAGGATGGAAGCTCAGAGCGAGAACAAACAGAGTTGTTATCTCTGGGTTGTTGCCCGTGCCACGTGATAGTGAGATGAGGAATAGGGAGAGAGAGCAATTAAACACGTGGCTACAGGGATGGTGCAGGCGGGAGGGATTCAGATTTCTGGATAACTGGGGCTCTTTCTGGGGAAGGTGGGACCTCTATAGACAGGATGGTCTACATCTGAACCTGAGGGGCACCAATATCCTGGGGGGGAGATTTGTTAGTGCTCTTTGGGGGGGTTTAAACTAATGCAGCAGGGGCATGGGAACCTGGATTGTAGTTTTGGGGTACGGGAGATTGAGAGTATAGAGGTCAGGAGCACAGATTTGACTTCGCAGGAGGGTGCCAGTGTTCAGGTAGGTGGTTTGAAGTGTGTCTACTTCAATGCCAGGAGTATACGAAATAAGGTAGGGGAACTGGCAGCATGGGTTGGTACCTGGGACTTCGATGTTGTGGCCATTTCAGAGACATGGATAGAGCAGGGACAGGAATGGTTGTTGCAGGTTCCGGGGTTAGGTGTTTTAGTAAGTTCAGAGAAGGGGGCAAAAGAGGGGGAGGTGTGGCGCTGCTAGTCAAGGACAGTATTACGGTGGCGGAAAGGATGCTAGATGGGGACTCTTCTTCTGAGGTAGTATGGGCTGAGGTTAGAAACAGGAAAGGAGAGGTCACCCTGTTGGAAGTTTTCTATAGGCCACCTAATAGTTCTAGGCATGTAGAGGAAAGGATGGCGAAGATGATTCTGGAAAAGAGCGAAAGTAACAGGGTAGTTGTTATGGGAGACTTTAACTTTCCAAATATTGACTGGAAAAGATATAGTTCGAGTACATTAGATGGGTCATTCTTTGTACAATGTGTGCAGGAGGGTTTCCTGACACAATATGTTGACAGGCCAACAAGAGGCAAGGCCACATTGGATTTGGTTTTGGGTAATGAACCAGGCCAGGTGTTAGATCTGGAGGTAGGTGAGCACTTTGGAAACAGTGACCACAATTCGGTGACCTTTACGTTAGTGATGGAAAGGGATAAGTATACCCCGCAGGGCAAGAGTTATAGCTGGGGGAAGGGCAATTATGATGCCATTAGACATGACTTAGGATGTGTTGGTTGGAGAAGTAGGCTGCAAGGGTTGGGCACACTGGATATGTGGAGCTTGTTCAAGGAACAGCTATTGCATGTTCTTGATAAGTACGTACCAGTCAGACAGGGAGGAAGGGGTCGAGCGAGGGAACCGTGGTTTACCAAAGAAGTGGAATCTCTTGTTAAGAGGAAGAAGGAGGCCTATGTGAAGATGAGGCGTGAAGTTTCAGTTGGGGCGCTTGATATTTACAAGGAAGCGAGGAAGGATCTAAAGAGAGAGCTGAGACGAGCAAGGAGGGGACATGAGAAGTCTTTGGCAGGTAGGATCAAGGAAAACCCAAAAGCTTTCTATAGGTATGTCAGGAATAAAAGAATGACTAGGGTAAGAGTAGGGCCAGTCAAGGACAGTGGTGGGAAGTTGTGTGTGGAGGCTGAGGAGATAAGCGAGATACTAAATGAATACTTTTCGTCAGTATTCACTCAAGAAAAAGATAATATTGTGGAGGAGAATGCTGAGACCCAGGCTATTAGAATAGATGGCATTGAGGTGCGTAGCGAAGAAGTGTTGGCAATTCTGGACAAGGTGAAAATAGATAAGTCCCCGGGGCCGGATGGGATTTATCCTAGGATTCTCTGGGAAGCCAGGGAAGAGATTGCTGAGCCTTTGGCTTTGATTTTTAGGTCATCATTGGCTACAGGAATAGTGCCAGAGGACTGGAGGATAGCAAATGTGGTCCCTTTGTTCAAGAAGGGGAGTAGAGATAACCCCGGTAACTATAGGCCGGTGAGCCTAACGTCTGTGGTGGGTAAAGTCTTGGAGAGGATTATAAAAGATACGATTTATAATCATCTAGATAGGAATAATATGATTAGGGACAGTCAGCATGGTTTTGTGAAGGGTAGGTCATGCCTCACAAACCTTATCGAGTTCTTTGAGAAGGTGACTGAACAGGTAGACGAGGGTAGAGCAGTTGATGTGGTGTATATGGATTTCAGTAAAGCGTTTGATAAGGTTCCCCACGGTCGTCTATTGCAGAAAATACGGAGGCTGGGGATTGAGGGTGATTTAGAGATGTGGATCAGAAATTGGCTAGTTGAAAGAAGACAGAGAGTGGTAGTTGATGGGAAATGTTCAGAATGGAGTTCAGTTATGAGTGGCGTACCACAAGGATCTGTTCTGGGGCCGTTGCTGTTTGTCATTTTTATAAATGACCTAGAGGAGGGCGCAGAAGGATGGGTGAGTAAATTTGCAGACGACACTAAAGTCGGTGGAGTTGTAGACAGTGCGGAAGGATGTTGCAGGTTACAGAGGGACATAGATAAGCTGCAGAGCTGGGCTGAGAGGTGGCAAATGGAGTTTAATGTGGAGAAGTGTGAGGTGATTCACTTTGGAAAGAATAACAGAAATGCGGAATATTTGGCTAATGGTAAAATTCTTGGTAGTGTGGATGAGCAGAGGGATCTCGGTGTCCATGTACATAGATCCCTGAAAGTTGCCACCCAGGTTGATAGGGTTGTGAAGAAGGCCTATGGTGTGTTGGCCTTTATTGGTAGAGGGATTGAGTTCCGGAGCCATGAGGTCATGTTGCAGTTGTACAAAACTCTAGTACGGCCGCATTTGGAGTATTGCGTACAGTTCTGGTCGCCTCATTATAGGAAGGACGTGGAAGCTTTGGAACGGGTGCAGAGGAGATTTACCAGGATGTTGCCTGGTATGGAGGGAAAATCTTATGAGGAAAGGCTGATGGACTTGAGGTTGTTTTCGTTAGAGAGAAGAAGGTTAAGAGGTGACTTAATAGAGGCATACAAAATGATCAGAGGGTTAGATAGGGTGGACGGCGAGAGCCTTCTCCCGCGGATGGAGGTGGCTAGAACGAGGGGACATAGCCTTAAATTGAGGGGTAATAGATATAGGACAGAGGTCAGAGGTGGGTTTTTTACGCAAAGAGTGGTGAGGCCGTGGAATGCCCTACCTGCAACAGTAGTGAACATGCCAACATTGAGGGCATTTAAAAATTTATTGGATAAGCATATGGATGATAAGGGCATAGTGTAGGTTAGATGGCCTTTAGATTTTTTCCATGTCGGTGCAACATCGAGGGCCGAAGGGCCTGTACTGCGCTGTATCGTTCTATGTTCTATTCTCCCCACTCCCCCGTGAGAGCGAGTCCCACATTCTCCCCACTCCCCGTGGGAGCGAGTCCCACATTCTCCCCACTCCCCCGTGGGAGCGAGTCCCACATTCTCCCCACTCCACGTGGGAGCGAGTCCCACATTCTCCCCACTCCCCATGGGAGCCAGTCCCACATTCTCCCCACTCCCCGTGGGAGAGAGTCCCACATTCTCTCCACTCCCCGTGAGAGCGAGTCCCACATTGTCCCCACTCCCCGTGAGAGCGAGTCCCACATTCTCCCCACTCCCCATGGGAGCGAGTCCCACATTCTCCCCACTTCCCATGGGAGCGAGTCCCACATTCACCCCACTCCCCGTGGGAGCGAGTCCCACATTCTCCCCACTCCCCGTGGGAGTGAGTCCCACATTCTCCCCACTCCCCCCCCCCCCCCCCCCATGGGAGCGAGCCCCACATTCTCCCCACTCCCCCCATGGGAGCGAGTCTCACATTCTCCCCACTCCCCCGTGAGAGCGAGTCCCACATTCTCCCCACTCCCCGTGGGAGAGAGTCCCACATTCTCCCCCACTCCCCGTGGGAGCGAGTCCCACATTCTCCCCACTCCCCGTGGGAGCGAGTCCCACATTCTCCCCCACTCCCCATGGGAGAGAGTCCCACATTCTCCCCCTCTCTGGATGGAGATTCTCCAGTGTTTCTACGTCTTTGCTGTAATCTGTGGAGCAGAGGTATTGCATTGCCACCTCGACCTACCCCGCTCTGCTGAGACCGCCCCCAGCTACCTGGGCCGGATGTTGTGGAGAGGCCAGGATTAGAGGTGGGAGGGGGGGGGGCAGGGAGAAGGGACAGGGAGAAGACAATGAACGAAGTAAGGGCGATTATGGGCGGCACGGTAGCACAAGTGGATACCCCCGCTGCCTCACAGCGCCAGGGTCCCAGGTTCGATTCCCGGCTTGGGTCACTGTTTGTGCGGAGTCTGCACATCCTCCCCGTGTGTGCGTGGGTTTCCTCCGGGTGCTCCGCCTTCCTCCCACAGTCCAATGACGTGCAGGTTAGGGTGGATTGGCCGTGATAAATTGCCCTTAGTGACCAAAAAGATGAGGAGGGGTTATTGGGTTACAGGGTTAGGGTGGGAGTGAGGGCGTACGTGGGTCGGTGCAGACTCGATGAGTCGAATGGTCTCCTTCTGCACTGTATGTTCTCTGTTCTATGATTCAATTACCGATGAGCAAGCGGCTCTGGGGTGAGGGAACCCACTATTACAATCAATTAGAGGCATTCGAGTCCACTTTCAACATATAAATCATCGGCGCAGTATCAGCAGTAAATGTCAAACCTCAACCATGTGGGACTCTGCTCAGGAACAGGAGATTAGTTATTCTAGTTCAGCTGCATGTTAAGTGAGTTTAGGTCAGCGTGTATCCCTGTGTGTGGATCAAAAGATTGGAACTGTTAGATGTAATGTATTAGAATACAAGGCACTGTTATTTAAACCTCAGTGCGCTGATCTGAATAAAAGGCCAAGACTTAAGCAGGTTTAATTTCGGCACAAGACTTTGGTAAGGTGATTACACTGTGACCTCTGTCACTTCATTGCCCGCAGGCTCGCCTTCCAGTCAAAAAAAGGTGAGGGGTTCAAGGCCCACTGCAGTACAGTGCGGAGGGAGTGCCGCACTGTCAGAGGGTCAGTACTGAGGGAGTGCCGCACTGTCAGAGGGTCAGTACTGAGGGAGTGCCGCACTGTCAGAGGGTCAGTACTGAGGGAGTGCCGCACTGTCAGAGGGTCAGTACTGAGGGAGTGCTGCACTGTCAGAGGGTCAGTACTGAGGGAGTGCCGCACTGTCAGAGGGTCAGTACTGAGGGAGTGCCGCACTGTCAGAGCGTCAGTACTGAGGGAGTGCCGCACTGTCAGAGGGTCAGTACTGAGGGAGCCCCGCACTGTCAGAGGGTCAGTACTGAGGGAGTGCTGCACTGTCAGAGGGTCAGTACTGAGGGAGTGCCGCACTGTCAGAGGGTCAGTACTGAGGGAGTGCCGCACTGTCAGAGGGTCAGTACTGAGGGTAGTGCCGCACTGTCAGAGGGTCAGTACTGAGGGAGTGCCGCACTGTCAGAGGGTCAGTACTGAGGGAGTGCCGCACTGTCAGAGCGTCAGTACTGAGGGAGTGCCGCACTGTCAGAGGGTCAGTACTGAGGGAGTGCCGCACTGTCAGAGGGTCAGTACTGAGGGAGTGCCGCACTGTCAGAGGGTCATACTGAGGGAGTGCCGCACTGTCAGAGGGTCAGTGCTGAGGGAGCGCGCACTGTCAGAGGTCAGTACTGAGGGAGTGCCGCTCTGTCAGAGGGTCAGTACTGAGGGAGAGCCGCACTGTCAGAGGGTCAGTACTGAGGGAAGCCGCACTGTCAGAGGGTCAGTACTGAGGGAGTGCTGCACTGTCAGAGGGTCAGTACTGAGGGAGTGCCGCACTGTCAGAGGGTCAGTACTGAGGGAGTGCCGCACTGTCAGAGGGTCAGTACTGAGGGAGCGCCGCACTGTCAGAGGGTCAGTACTGAGGGAAGTGCCGCACTGTCAGAGGGTCAGTACTGAGGGAGTGCCGCACTGTCAGAGGGTCAGTACTGAGGGAGTGCCGCACTGTCAGAGGGTCAGTACTGAGGGAGTGCCGCACTGTCAGAGGGTCAGTACTGAGGGAGGGCCGCACTGTCAGAGGGTCAGTACTGAGGGAGTGCCGCACTGTCAGAGGGTCAGTACTGAGGGAGTGCCGCACTGTCAGAGGGTCAGTACTGAGGGAGTGCCGCACTGTCAGAGGGTCAGTACTGAGGGAGTGCCGCACTGTCAGAGGGTCAGTACTGAGGGAGTGCCGCACTGTCAGAGGGTCAGTACTGAGGGAGTGCTGCACTGTCAGAGGGTCAGTACTGAGGGAGTGCCTGCACTGTCAGAGGGTCAGTACTGAGGGAGTGCCGCACTGTCAGAGGGTCAGTACTGAGGGAGTGCCGCACTGTCAGAGGGTCAGTACTGAGGGAGTGCCGCACTGTCAGAGGGTCAGTACTGAGGGAGTTCTGCACTGTCAGAGGGTCAGTACTGAGGGAGTGCCGCACTGTCAGAGGGTCAGTACTGAGGAAGAGATAGCATGTTAAGATTACACAGCCTCGTCAGCTCTCGAATGTGAGTGTAAGGGATTCCAAGGCGATTGGTAACCTCAATGAGAAATATCTGCCATTAATCGGCTTCACAAAAACATCTCGGTTGCCGATTATCCCTCCTGCTCCTTGTGGGAACTTCTTATCATAACCCACTGGCTACCAAAGTACCACCCTGACTGCCAAACACTTTGGGACATCCCAAGGTGGTGGCGAAAGGCGCCACAGAAATGCAAATCCTCCATTTGACTTTTCTTCAGCGATATTGGGGAAAGTGACAAATGCTTTGTCAAGGGGTTGGGGTTCAGGAGTGTCCAGAAGGAGGAGAGGTGGATGGGGAGGCGGAGGGGGTTTAGGGAGGGAACTACCGAGTGACGATCGAGGCAGCTGAAGGCACGTTTGTCAATAGTGAAGCGATTCAGATGCACAAGAGGCTGGAATTCAAAGAGTTAGACAATCCATGATACAGGCTGGATAATTGCAGCAAGACATCCCTGCTCCTGAACTCAAATCCTCCCGCAATGAAGGCCAACACACCATTAGCCTTCTTTACCGCCTGCTGTACCTGCATGCTTACCTTCAGCGAATGGTGCACATGGACACCCAGGTCTCATTGTACACTCCCCTCCCTCAATCTATATTGTTATGGGCCAGGGTTTAGAGAACCCCAAAGTGAATCATGGAGTTCACCTGGCCCACAACTTTTAATAGATTGTAGTATGGGGAGCACACGGCCCACTCTACAGGTGTGGTAGAGCAGAAATAGAAAAGTATTTTTTAAAGCAAAACAATGTTTATTCTATTAACTCAAGTTAACCTTTTATAACGCAGACAATGAACACCTTAGCAACCATCAATTCAAATACACCCCCCAAAGAATACAACACTAAGTAATCCTTTAAGCTTTCCTTTTAACATCCATAAGACTTAAAACACCTTTTACCAGAAGCCCATCAGGTTAAAGTCACTACTGTTATTAGTTTTAAATCACCAGGATCAATTTACAGTCTTTATATTAGAGAGAGAGAGTCATACACCTTCTGGCTGTGACTGCAGCTATCCAGCTCTGAAAACAAAACTAAAACACACCCTGCAGCAAACAGCCTAAAACGAAAGTAAAAAGCTGACAGACCGCCCAGCTCCACCCACTCTCTGACATCACTGCAGTAATAAACACACATTTCTTAAAGGTACTCTCACTACAGATACTTATATACACACCCATTTATAAACAACCATTTCTTAAAGGTACTCCCACATGACAATAGCCATTCAGATAATAGTCTGCCTTCTTGTTTTTGCTACGAAAGTGGACACGCCTCACGTTTAGCCACGTTACACTGCATCTGCCGTGCATTTTCCCACTCACCCAGCTCCTGCAAATCACACTGAAGCATCTCTGCATCCTCCTCAAAGCTCACCCTTCCCACCCAGATTCGCGTCAACACGGTTGGCGCATCGTCCATCACAAACGCGCCCGATAAACACAGTGGCTCACTTTTCGAGGGGTACAATTCGTGCGTCGAGGACACTCTGTGAATGGATATACAAGATGTCCCCAGTTCGAATCTCCTACTTGTCGTCAACTACAGTTCAAGCATGGTGGTTAGCACTGTTGCCTCACTGCGCCAGCGTCCCGGGTTCGATTCCCGGCTTGGGTCACCGTCTGTGCGGAGTCTGCACGTTCTCCCCAGGTCTGCGTGGGTTCCCTCCGGGTGCTCCGGTTTCCTCCCACAAGTCCCGAAAGACGTGCTGTCAGGTGAATTGGACATTCTGAATTCTCCCTCTGTGTTACCCGAACAGGCGCCGGAATGTGGCGACTAGGGGCTTTTCACAGTAACATCATTGCAGTGTTAATGTAAGCCTACTTTAGATTTAGATTTAGAACAGTACAGCACAGAACAGGCCCTTCGGCCCTCGATGTTGTGCCGAACAATGATCACCCTACTCAAACCCACGTATCCACCCTATACCCGTAACCCAACAACTCCCCCTTAACCTTACTTTTTAGGACACTACGGGCAATTTATCACGGCCAATCCACCTAACCCGCACATCTTTGGACTGTGGGAGGAAACCGGAGCACCCGGAGGAAACCCACGCACACACGGACAACGGACCCACGCACAAACTTGTGACACTAATAAAGATTATTATTATTATCCAGGCCACAGTGAAAGAGGAGAAAATTCATCAAATTGACAAGGAGGAGGATAGGTTATCTGTGCTTCATAGAATCATAGAATCCCTACAGTGCAGAAGGAGGCCATTCGGCCCATTGAGTCTGCACTGACCCTTCAAATTAACACTCTGCCCAGGTCCACCCCACCTTATCCCCATAACCCCGAAACCTAACCTGCACATTCCTGGACACTAAGGGGTAATTTATTATGGCCATTCCACCTAACCAGCACCATCTTTGGACTGTGGGAGGAAACCGGAGCACCCGGAGGAAATCCACGCAGACACAGGGAGAGCGTGCAGACTCCGCGCAGACAGTGAACCCGGGTCCCTGGCGCTGTGGGGCAGCAGTGGCGAGGCACCGTTACCAGAAGAGGTACATCCAAGGACACTGAGGGAAGTGAGTGTGGACATTCGGAGGCGCTGGCCATAATCTTTCAGTCTTCCTCAGGGTCAGGGGAGATGCCAGGGGCTGGAGAATTGCAAACATGGCACCATTGATCACGAATAACGAGGAGTCAGAATACAGGAGGGAGATACAGAACCTAGCACAGTGATGTAGCGACAACAATCTCTCCCTCAATGTCAGCAAAATTAAAGAGCTGGTCACTGACTTCAGGAAGCAAAGTACTGTACACACCCCTGTCGGCATCAACGGGGCCGAGGTGGAGAGGGTTAGCAGTTTCAAATTCCGAGGGGTACACATCTCCAAAACTCTGTCCTGGTCCACCCACATCGACGCTACCACCAAGAAAGCACAACAGCGCCTATACTTCCTCAGGAAACCAAGGAAACTCGGCATGTCCACATTAACTCTTACCAACTTTTACAGATGCACCTAGAAAGCATCCTATTGGGCTGCATCACAGCCTGGTATGGCAACTGCTCGGCCCAGGACCGCAAGAAACTTCAGAGAGTCGTGAACACTGCTCAGTCCATCAGACGAACCCGCCTCCCATCCATTGACTCCATCTACACCTCCCGCTGCCTGGGGAAAGCGGGCAGCATCATCAAAGACCCCTCCCACCCGGCTTACTCACTCTTCCAACTTCTTCCATCGGGCAGGAGATACAGAAGTCTGAGAACACGCACGAACAGACTCAAAAACAGCTTCTTCCCCGCTGTTACCAGACCCCTAAACGACCCTCTTATGGACTGACCTGATTAACACTACACCCTGTATGCTTCATCCGATGCCGGTGTCTATGTATTTACATTGTAGAGATTGTGTTGCCCTATTATGTATTTTCTTTTTATTGTATCTTCTTTTCATGTGATCTGTTTGAGCTGCTTCCAGAAAAATACTTTCCACTGTACCTCGGTACACGTGACAATAAACAAACCCAATCCAAAAAAAGGTGTCAAGTTAAGGTCAGAATTACAGGAGAGTCCGTTGAACTTCGATGCTGGGGGATCTTGTCGAAGCAACAATTAGGGACAAAATTAATAGTCACATGGACATGTAGGGGTTAAGTTAGGAACCTCATCACGGAGTTGTAAAGGAAAAGTCAAGTCCAACTAACTTGGAGGATTTGAAGGAGGTGACAGGGAGGGTTGACAAGGGCACTGCGGTTGATGTGATCTACCCAGATTTCCAAAAGGCGTTTGATACAGTGGCAGACAACAGAGGTGTGGGCAAAGTTACAGCTCATGGAACAAAAGGAAGGGCACCCACATAGATACAGGATTGGCTGTAATCAGGAAACAGAGCATCGTGTGGGCAGCACGGTGGCGCAGTGGGTTAGCACTGCAGCCTCATGGCGCCGAGGTCCCAGGTTCGATCCCGGCTCTGGGTCACTGTCCGTGTGGAGTTTGCACGTTCTCCCCGTGTTTGCATGCTGGTTAGGTGGATTGAACATGCTAAATTGCCCCTTAATTGGAAAAAAATGAATTGGGTACTCTAAATTTATTTTTTTTAAACAAAACAAAGCATCGTGGTTCATGGATGTTTCTCGGGCTGGAGGTAGGTTTGTTGTGGTGTTCCCCCAGGGCTCAATGCTGTGACCCTTGCCCCTCCTGATATATAATAATGACCTAGGCCTTAATCGTAGAATCATGGAATCCCTACAGTGCAGAAGGAGGCCATTCGGCCCATCGGCGAACATCCCTGGTATACGGGGAGTGATTCCAAATTGGGGGGGTCAAGGGAAAAGTCAATTTCGACGCCAAGGGAACTCCGGCCAATCTCAAATGAAGAGTTCTACTCCAAGTGGGTTCAGAAGCAGAGGGAGGGGGGTGTGTCTATGCATGAAGCACCAATGGTGTCAGGCAGGTGGAGGGAGCAGTTAATAAACAGGATCCTGGGCTTTATGAATGGGGGCAGCGGGCACAAGGGGCGGGCACGTTGAACTTGCAAAAGAAGCAGATGCGATGTGAGCGAAGACTTTTTCACCCAGCGAGTGGTTTGGGGTCTGGAATGGGTTGGCCTGGGAGTGTGGGGGATGCAGCTTCGATCGAGGCATCCAGGAGGCGTCAGGTGATTATTTGAATGGAAACAATGAACCGGGTTACGGGGGGGGGGGGGGCGGCAGGGAAATGGTACGAAGTCACGATGCTCGTTTGGAGAGCCAGCAGCAAACACGATGGGCCAAATGGCCTCCTTCTGCCCCGTAACAATTCTGGGATTCAGCGATATGGAGGAACTGCAAGGTGGGGGGTTTTGGACACTCTATGAGTGAGCCAAGGACACTTTGCAAATACAATTTCCCCTCAAAAGCATGCTCCAAGTTTCTAAATCACTCCTTGTTCACAGACCCCACCCCCCCTCGCCCCTTGCTGGGGTACCGGTGGGGGGGGGAAGGTGAGAGGCAGGTGCGCAGGTGAGGAAGGGGTTGAGTGGGGGGGAGGGGGGGGGGGCCTGGCAAGAGGGGGATGAGCGAGGGGAGATGAGCTAGACGGGGGTGCAGGTGAGGGGAGGAGTTGAGGGAGGGCGTGAGGGTGAGGTTGGAGGTGCAAGTAAGAGGGGGTATGCGTGATGGAGGAAGTGTGGGCGAGGGAAGGAGTGTGGGCGAGGGAGGGAGTGAGGGTGAGGGAGGGTGGGTGAGGGAGGGAGTGTGGGTGAGGGAGGGAGTGTGGGTGAGGGAGGGAGTGTGGGCGAGGGAGGGAGTGTGGGTGAGGGAGGGAGTGAGGGGCGAGGGAGGGAGTGTGGGGCGAGGGAAGGAGTGTGGGCGAGGGAGGGAGTGTGGGCGAGGGAGGGAGTGAGGGTGAGGGAGGGAGTGTGGGTGAGGGAGGGAGTGTGGGTGAGGGAGGGAGTGAGGGCGAGGGAGGGAGTGTGGGTGAGGGAGGGAGAGTGGGTGAGGGAGGGAGTGTGGGTGAGGGAGGGAGTGTGGGGCGAGGGAAGGAGTGTGGGCGA